>NW_025533628.1:550000-615897 GCF_020615455.1 Coregonus clupeaformis
TATATAGGGAATATTCTCTGAATGCTTTCTAACTGAAAATACTAAAAAGACATAAGCCGTCCAAGATGAAGGGCTTGTCCAACACACTAAAGGAGGAAAAAGGAATATAATTTTTCACTGGATCACTACTTGATGTGTGCTGACTGTGAACCTGAACAGCAGAGGAGACTGGAGAGAGAACGGGAGGGCTTTCCTCTATGCTGTAACCTGGACAGCAGAGGAGACTGGAGAGAGAACGGGAGGGCTTTCCTCTATGCTGTAACCTGGACAGCAGAGGAGACTGGAGAGAGAACGGGAGGGCTTTCCTCTATGCTGTAACCTGGTAGATGAAGATGTGGTCAAGGTAAACCCTCTGGGCAACATTAGGCTTTTTGTTTCATGTCTGATTATTTCTGAATGCGGGTGAGGCAACAATAAAACCCCATATCTACAGGAGGTGAGGCAGCAATAAAACCCCATATCTACAGGAGGTGAGGCAACAATAAAACCTATCTACAGGAGGAGAGGCAGCAATAAAACCCCATATCTACAGGAGGTGAGGCAGCAATAAAACCCCATATCTACAGGAGGTGAGGCAGCAATAAAACCCCATATCTACAGGAGGTGAGGCAGCAATAAAAACGGCCCCATATCTACAGGAGGTGAGGCAGCAATAAAACCCCATATCTACAGGAGGTGAGGCAACAATAAAAACCCCATATCTACAGGAGGTGAGGCAGCAATAAAACCCCATATCTACAGGAGGTGAGGCAGCAATAAAACCCCATATCTACAGGAGGTGAGGCAGCAATAAAACCCCATATCTACAGGAGGTGAGGCAGCAATAAAACCCCATATCTACAGGAGGTGAGGCAGCAATAAAACCCCCATATCTACAGGAGGTGAGGCAGCAATAAAACCCCATATCTACAGGAGGTGAGGCAGCAATAAAACCCCATATCTACAGGAGGTGAGGCAGCAATAAAACCCCATATCTACAGGAGGTGAGGCAGCAATAAAACCCCATAGCTACAGGAGGTGAGGCAGCAATAAAACCCCATATCTACAGGAGGTGAGGCAGCAATAAAACCCCATATCTACAGGAGGTGAGGCGCTGCCATAAACCAGATCCATACAATTGAAAAATCCATGTTCATCTTTCTTTATGGCTTGTTGTGAACTTTCTAGGAAATTGTATTTAAATATAAAAAATATGGATACAATCCATTCTAAGTGCATTGGGAAAACGACACTGGAAAAACCAAATCACAGAAAAATGTGTTATTTGATTGATTGTCTTCGGCTCAATTTCCTCCACAGCATGGTAAGCATTTGGGCTATACTGATGGAAGCACTAGGCCCACCCTGCCTACTAGAATAACCCTCTGGTATAGAGCCAATACTGATGGAAGCACTAGGCCCACCCTGCCTACTAGAATAACCCTCTGGTATAGAGCCAATACTGATGGAAGCACTAGGCCCACCCTGCCTACTAGAATAACCCTCTGGTATAGACCCAATACTGATGGAAGCACTAGGCCCACCCAGCCTACTAGAACAACCCTCTGGTATATAGCCAATACTGATGGAAGCACTAGGCCCACCCTGCCTACTAGAATAACCCTCTGGTATAGAGCCAATACTGATGGAAGCACTAGGCCCACCCTGCCTACTAGAATAACCCTCTGGTATAGAGCCAATACTGATGGAAGCACTAGGCCCACCCTGCCTACTAGAATAACCCTCTGGTATAGAGCCAATACTGATGGAAGCACTAGGCCCACCCTGCCTACTAGAATAACCCTCTGGTATAGAGCCAATACTGATGGAAGCACTAGGCCCACCCTGCCTACTAGAATAACCCTCTGGTATAGAGCCAATACTGATGGAAGCACTAGGCCCACCCTGCCTACTAGAACAACCCTCTGGTATAGAGCCAATACTGATGGAAGCACTAGGCCCACCCTGCCTACTAGAATAACCCTCTGGTATAGAGCCAATACTGATGGAAGCACTAGGCCCACCCTGCCTACTAGAATAACCCTCTGGTATAGAGCCAATACTGATGGAAGCACTAGGCCCACCCTGCCTACTAGAATAACCCTCTGGTATAGAGCCAATACTGATGGAAGCACTAGGCCCACCCTGCCTACTAGAATAACCCTCTGGTATAGAGCCAATACTGATGGAAGCACTAGGCCCACCCTGCCTACTAGAATAACCCTCTGGTATAGAGCCAATACTGATGGAAGCACTAGGCCCACCCTGCCTACTAGAATAACCCTCTGGTATAGAGCCAATACTGATGGAAGCACTAGGCCCACCCTGCCTACTAGAATAACCCTCTGGTATAGAGCCAATACTGATGGAAGCACTAGGCCCACCCTGCCTACTAGAATAACCCTCTGGTATAGAGCCAATACTGATGGAAGCACTAGGCCCACCCTGCCTACTAGAATAACCCTCTGGTATAGAGCCAATACTGATGGAAGCACTAGGCCCACCCTGCCTACTAGAATAACCCTCTGGTATAGAGCCAATACTGATGGAAGCACTAGGCCCACCCTGCCTACTAGAATAACCCTCTGGTATAGAGCCAATACTGATGGAAGCACTAGGCCCACCCTGCCTACTAGAATAACCCTCTGGTATAGAGCCAATACTGATGGAAGCACTAGGCCCACCCTGCCTACTAGAATAACCCTCTGGTATAGAGCCAATACTGATGGAAGCACTAGGCCCACCCTGCCTACTAGAATAACCCTCTGGTATAGAGCCAATACTGATGGAAGCACTAGGCCCACCCTGCCTACTAGAATAACCCTCTGGTATAGAGCCAATACTGATGGAAGCACTAGGCCCACCCTGCCTACTAGAATAACCCTCTGGTATAGAGCCAATACTGATGGAAGCACTAGGCCCACCCTGCCTACTAGAATAACCCTCTGGTATAGAGCCAATACTGATGGAAGCACTAGGCCCACCCTGCCTACTAGAATAACCCTCTGGTATAGAGCCAATACTGATGGAAGCACTAGGCCCACCCTGCCTACTAGAATAACCCTCTGGTATAGAGCCAATACTGATGGAAGCACTAGGCCCACCCTGCCTACTAGAATAACCCTCTGGTATAGAGCCAATACTGATGGAAGCACTAGGCCCACCCTGCCTACTAGAATAACCCTCTGGTATAGAGCCAATACTGATGGAAGCACTAGGCCCACCCTGCCTACTAGAATAACCCTCTGGTATAGAGCCAATACTGATGGAAGCACTAGGCCCACCCTGCCTACTAGAATAACCCTCTGGTATAGAGCCAATACTGATGGAAGCACTAGGCCCACCCTGCCTACTAGAATAACCCTCTGGTATAGAGCCAATACTGATGGAAGCACTAGGCCCACCCTGCCTACTAGAATAACCCTCTGGTATAGAGCCAATACTGATGGAAGCACTAGGCCCACCCTGCCTACTAGAATAACCCTCTGGTATAGAGCCAATACTGATGGAAGCACTAGGCCCACCCTGCCTACTAGAATAACCCTCTGGTATAGAGCCAATACTGATGGAAGCACTAGGCCCACCCTGCCTACTAGAATAACCCTCTGGTATAGAGCCAATACTGATGGAAGCACTAGGCCCACCCTGCCTACTAGAATAACCCTCTGGTATAGAGCCAATACTGATGGAAGCACTAGGCCCACCCTGCCTACTAGAATAACCCTCTGGTATAGAGCCAATACTGATGGAAGCACTAGGCCCACCCTGCCTACTAGAATAACCCTCTGGTATAGAGCCAATACTGATGGAAGCACTAGGCCCACCCTGCCTACTAGAATAACCCTCTGGTATAGAGCCAATACTGATGGAAGCACTAGGCCCACCCTGCCTACTAGAATAACCCTCTGGTATAGAGCCAATACTGATGGAAGCACTAGGCCCACCCTGCCTACTAGAATAACCCTCTGGTATAGAGCCAATACTGATGGAAGCACTAGGCCCACCCTGCCTACTAGAATAACCCTCTGGTATAGAGCCAATACTGATGGAAGCACTAGGCCCACCCTGCCTACTAGAATAACCCTCTGGTATAGAGCCAATACTGATGGAAGCACTAGGCCCACCCTGCCTACTAGAATAACCCTCTGGTATAGAGCCAATACTGATGGAAGCACTAGGCCCACCCTGCCTACTAGAATAACCCTCTGGTATAGAGCCAATACTGATGGAAGCACTAGGCCCACCCTGCCTACTAGAATAACCCTCTGGTATAGAGCCAATACTGATGGAAGCACTAGGCCCACCCTGCCTACTAGAATAACCCTCTGGTATAGAGCCAATACTGATGGAAGCACTAGGCCCACCCTGCCTACTAGAATAACCCTCTGGTATAGAGCCAATACTGATGGAAGCACTAGGCCCACCCTGCCTACTAGAATAACCCTCTGGTATAGAGCCAATACTGATGGAAGCACTAGGCCCACCCTGCCTACTAGAATAACCCTCTGGTATAGAGCCAATACTGATGGAAGCACTAGGCCCACCCTGCCTACTAGAATAACCCTCTGGTATAGAGCCAATACTGATGGAAGCACTAGGCCCACCCTGCCTACTAGAATAACCCTCTGGTATAGAGCCAATACTGATGGAAGCACTAGGCCCACCCTGCCTACTAGAATAACCCTCTGGTATAGAGCCAATACTGATGGAAGCACTAGGCCCACCCTGCCTACTAGAATAACCCTCTGGTATAGAGCCAATACTGATGGAAGCACTAGGCCCACCCTGCCTACTAGAATAACCCTCTGGTATAGAGCCAATACTGATGGAAGCACTAGGCCCACCCTGCCTACTAGAATAACCCTCTGGTATAGAGCCAATACTGATGGAAGCACTAGGCCCACCCTGCCTACTAGAATAACCCTCTGGTATAGAGCCAATACTGATGGAAGCACTAGGCCCACCCTGCCTACTAGAATAACCCTCTGGTATAGAGCCAATACTGATGGAAGCACTAGGCCCACCCTGCCTACTAGAATAACCCTCTGGTATAGAGCCAATACTGATGGAAGCACTAGGCCCACCCTGCCTACTAGAATAACCCTCTGGTATAGAGCCAATACTGATGGAAGCACTAGGCCCACCCTGCCTACTAGAATAACCCTCTGGTATAGAGCCAATACTGATGGAAGCACTAGGCCCACCCTGCCTACTAGAATAACCCTCTGGTATATAGCCAATACTGATGGAAGCACTAGGCCCACCCTGCCTACTAGAATAACCCTCTGGTATATAGCCAATACTGATGGAAGCACTAGGCCCACCCTGCCTACTAGAATAACCCTCTGGTATATAGCAATGGTACCGAGACTCGATATAGCCAATACTGATGGAAGCACTAGGCCCACCCTGCCTACTAGAATAACCCTCTGGTATAGAGCCAATACTGATGGAAGCACTAGGCCCACCCTGCCTACTAGAATAACCCTCTGGTATAGAGCCAATACTGATGGAAGCACTAGGCCCACCCAGCCTACTAGAATAACCCTCTGGTATATAGCCAATACTGATGGAAGCACTAGGCCCACCCAGCCTACTAGAATAACCCTCTGGTATATAGCCAATACTGATGGAAGCACTAGGCCCACCCAGCCTACTAGAATAACCCTCTGGTATAGAGCCAATACTGATGGAAGCACTAGGCCCACCCTGCCTACTAGAATAACCCTCTGGTATATAGCCAATACTGATGGAAGCACTAGGCCCACCCTGCCTACTAGAATAACCCTCTGGTATAGAGCCAATACTGATGGAAGCACTAGGCCCACCCTGCCTACTAGAATAACCCTCTGGTATAGAGCCAATACTGATGGAAGCACTAGGCCCACCCTGCCTACTAGAATAACCCTCTGGTATTGAGCCAATACTGATGGAAGCACTAGGCCCACCCTGCCTACTAGAATAACCCTCTGGTATAGACCCAATACTGATGGAAGCACTAGGCCCACCCTGCCTACTAGAATAACCCTCTGGTATAGAGCCAATACTGATGGAAGCACTAGGCCCACCCTGCCTACTAGAATAACCCTCTGGTATATAGCCAATACTGATGGAAGCACTAGGCCCACCCTGCCTACTAGAACAACCCTCTAGTATATAGCCAATACTGATGGAAGCACTAGGCCCACCCTGCCTACTAGAATAACCCTCTGGTATAGAGCCAATACTGCTGGAAGCACTAGGCCCAACCCTGCCTACTAGAATAACCCTCTGGTATAGAGCCAATACTGATGGAAGCACTAGGCCCACCCTGCCTACTAGAATAACCCTCTGGTATAGAGCCAATACTGATGGAAGCACTAGGCCCACCCTGCCTACTAGAATAACCCTCTGGTATAGAGCCAATACTGATGGAAGCACTAGGCCCACCCTGCCTACTAGAACAACCCTCTGGTATAGAGCCAATACTGATGGAAGCACTAGGCCCACCCTGCCTACTAGAATAACCCTCTGGTATAGAGCCAATACTGATGGAAGCACTAGGCCCACCCTGCCTACTAGAATAACCCTCTGGTATAGAGCCAATACTGATGGAAGCACTAGGCCCACCCTGCCTACTAGAATAACCCTCTGGTATAGAGCCAATACTGATGGAAGCACTAGGCCCACCCTGCCTACTAGAATAACCCTCTGGTATAGAGCCAATACTGATGGAAGCACTAGGCCCACCCTGCCTACTAGAATAACCCTCTGGTATAGAGCCAATACTGATGGAAGCACTAGGCCCACCCTGCCTACTAGAATAACCCTCTGGTATAGAGCCAATACTGATGGAAGCACTAGGCCCACCCTGCCTACTAGAATAACCCTCTGGTATAGAGCCAATACTGATGGAAGCACTAGGCCCAACCCTGCCTACTAGAATAACCCTCTGGTATAGAGCCAATACTGATGGAAGCACTAGGCCCACCCTGCCTACTAGAATAACCCTCTGGTATAGAGCCAATACTGATGGAAGCACTAGGCCCACCCTGCCTACTAGAATAACCCTCTGGTATAGAGCCAATACTGATGGAAGCACTAGGCCCACCCTGCCTACTAGAATAACCCTCTGGTATAGAGCCAATACTGATGGAAGCACTAGGCCCACCCTGCCTACTAGAATAACCCTCTGGTATAGAGCCAATACTGATGGAAGCACTAGGCCCACCCTGCCTACTAGAATAACCCTCTGGTATAGAGCCAATACTGATGGAAGCACTAGGCCCACCCTGCCTACTAGAATAACCCTCTGGTATAGAGCCAATACTGATGGAAGCACTAGGCCCACCCTGCCTACTAGAATAACCCTCTGGTATAGAGCCAATACTGATGGAAGCACTAGGCCCACCCTGCCTACTAGAATAACCCTCTGGTATAGAGCCAATACTGATGGAAGCACTAGGCCCACCCTGCCTACTAGAATAACCCTCTGGTATAGAGCCAATACTGATGGAAGCACTAGGCCCACCCTGCCTACTAGAATAACCCTCTGGTATGAGCCAATACTGATGGAAGCACTAGGCCCACCCTGCCTACTAGAATAACCCTCTGGTATATAGCCAATACTGATGGAAGCACTAGGCCCACCCTGCCTACTAGAATAACCCTCTGGTATAGAGCCAATACTGATGGAAGCACTAGGCCCACCCTGCCTACTAGAATAACCCTCTGGTATAGAGCCAATACTGATGGAAGCACTAGGCCCACCCTGCCTACTAGAATAACCCTCTGGTATAGAGCCAATACTGATGGAAGCACTAGGCCCACCCTGCCTACTAGAATAACCCTCTGGTATATAGCCAATACTGATGGAAGCACTAGGCCCACCCTGCCTACTAGAATAACCCTCTGGTATAGAGCCAATACTGATGGAAGCACTAGGCCCACCCTGCCTACTAGAATAACCCTCTGGTATAGAGCCAATACTGATGGAAGCACTAGGCCCACCCTGCCTACTAGAATAACCCTCTGGTATAGAGCCAATACTGATGGAAGCACTAGGCCCACCCTGCCTACTAGAATAACCCTCTGGTATAGAGCCAATACTGATGGAAGCACTAGGCCCACCCTGCCTACTAGAATAACCCTCTGGTATAGAGCCAATACTGATGGAAGCACTAGGCCCACCCTGCCTACTAGAATAACCCTCTGGTATAGAGCCAATACTGATGGAAGCACTAGGCCCACCCTGCCTACTAGAATAACCCTCTGGTATAGAGCCAATACTGATGGAAGCACTAGGCCCACCCTGCCTACTAGAATAACCCTCTGGTATAGAGCCAATACTGATGGAAGCACTAGGCCCACCCTGCCTACTAGAATAACCCTCTGGTATATAGCCAATACTGATGGAAGCACTAGGCCCACCCTGCCTACTAGAATAACCCTCTGGTATAGAGCCAATACTGATGGAAGCACTAGGCCCACCCTGCCTACTAGAATAACCCTCTGGTATAGAGCCAATACTGATGGAAGCACTAGGCCCAACCCTGCCTACTAGAATAACCCTCTGGTATAGAGCCAATACTGATGGAAGCACTAGGCCCACCCTGCCTACTAGAATAACCCTCTGGTATAGAGCCAATACTGATGGAAGCACTAGGCCCACCCTGCCTACTAGAATAACCCTCTGGTATAGAGCCAATACTGATGGAAGCACTAGGCCCACCCTGCCTACTAGAATAACCCTCTGGTATAGAGCCAATACTGATGGAAGCACTAGGCCCACCCTGCCTACTAGAATAACCCTCTGGTATAGAGCCAATACTGATGGAAGCACTAGGCCCACCCTGCCTACTAGAATAACCCTCTGGTATAGAGCCAATACTGATGGAAGCACTAGGCCCACCCTGCCTACTAGAATAACCCTCTGGTATAGAGCCAATACTGATGGAAGCACTAGGCCCACCCTGCCTACTAGAATAACCCTCTGGTATAGAGCCAATACTGATGGAAGCACTAGGCCCACCCTGCCTACTAGAATAACCCTCTGGTATAGAGCCAATACTGATGGAAGCACTAGGCCCACCCTGCCTACTAGAATAACCCTCTGGTATAGAGCCAATACTGATGGAAGCACTAGGCCCACCCTGCCTACTAGAATAACCCTCTGGTATAGAGCCAATACTGATGGAAGCACTAGGCCCACCCTGCCTACTAGAATAACCCTCTGGTATAGAGCCAATACTGATGGAAGCACTAGGCCCACCCTGCCTACTAGAATAACCCTCTGGTATAGAGCCAATACTGATGGAAGCACTAGGCCCACCCTGCCTACTAGAATAACCCTCTGGTATAGAGCCAATACTGATGGAAGCACTAGGCCCACCCTGCCTACTAGAATAACCCTCTGGTATAGAGCCAATACTGATGGAAGCACTAGGCCCACCCTGCCTACTAGAATAACCCTCTGGTATAGAGCCAATACTGATGGAAGCACTAGGCCCACCCTGCCTACTAGAATAACCCTCTAGTATATAGCCAATACTGATGGAAGCACTAGGCCCACCCTGCCTACTAGAATAACCCTCTGGTATATAGCCAATACTGATGGAAGCACTAGGCCCACCCTGCCTACTAGAATAACCCTCTGGTATAGAGCCAATACTGATGGAAGCACTAGGCCCACCCTGCCTACTAGAATAACCCTCTGGTATAGAGCCAATACTGATGGAAGCACTAGGCCCACCCTGCCTACTAGAATAACCCTCTGGTATATAGCCAATACTGATGGAAGCACTAGGCCCACCCTGCCTACTAGAATAACCCTCTGGTATAGAGCCAATACTGATGGAAGCACTAGGCCCACCCTGCCTACTAGAATAACCCTCTGGTATATAGCCAATACTGATGGAAGCACTAGGCCCACCCTGCCTACTAGAATAACCCTCTGGTATAGAGCCAATACTGATGGAAGCACTAGGCCCACCCTGCCTACTAGAATAACCCTCTGGTATAGAGCCAATACTGATGGAAGCACTAGGCCCACCCTGCCTACTAGAATAACCCTCTGGTATAGAGCCAATACTGATGGAAGCACTAGGCCCACCCTGCCTACTAGAATAACCCTCTGGTATAGAGCCAATACTGATGGAAGCACTAGGCCCACCCTGCCTACTAGAATAACCCTCTGGTATAGAGCCAATACTGATGGAAGCACTAGGCCCACCCTGCCTACTAGAATAACCCCTCTGGTATATAGCCAATACTGATGGAAGCACTAGGCCCACCCTGCCTACTAGAACAACCCTCTAGTATATAGCCAATACTGATGGAAGCACTAGGCCCACCCTGCCTACTAGAATAACCCTCTGGTATAGAGCCAATACTGCTGGAAGCACTAGGCCCAACCCTGCCTACTAGAATAACCCTCTGGTATAGAGCCAATACTGATGGAAGCACTAGGCCCACCCTGCCTACTAGAATAACCCTCTGGTATAGAGCCAATACTGATGGAAGCACTAGGCCCACCCTGCCTACTAGAATAACCCTCTGGTATAGAGCCAATACTGATGGAAGCACTAGGCCCACCCTGCCTACTAGAACAACCCTCTGGTATAGAGCCAATACTGATGGAAGCACTAGGCCCACCCTGCCTACTAGAATAACCCTCTGGTATAGAGCCAATACTGATGGAAGCACTAGGCCCACCCTGCCTACTAGAATAACCCTCTGGTATAGAGCCAATACTGATGGAAGCACTAGGCCCACCCTGCCTACTAGAATAACCCTCTGGTATAGAGCCAATACTGATGGAAGCACTAGGCCCACCCTGCCTACTAGAATAACCCTCTGGTATAGAGCCAATACTGATGGAAGCACTAGGCCCACCCTGCCTACTAGAATAACCCTCTGGTATAGAGCCAATACTGATGGAAGCACTAGGCCCACCCTGCCTACTAGAATAACCCTCTGGTATAGAGCCAATACTGATGGAAGCACTAGGCCCACCCTGCCTACTAGAATAACCCTCTGGTATAGAGCCAATACTGATGGAAGCACTAGGCCCACCCTGCCTACTAGAATAACCCTCTGGTATAGAGCCAATACTGATGGAAGCACTAGGCCCACCCTGCCTACTAGAATAACCCTCTGGTATAGAGCCAATACTGATGGAAGCACTAGGCCCACCCTGCCTACTAGAATAACCCTCTGGTATAGAGCCAATACTGATGGAAGCACTAGGCCCACCCTGCCTACTAGAATAACCCTCTGGTATATAGCCAATACTGATGGAAGCACTAGGCCCACCCTGCCTACTAGAATAACCCTCTGGTATATAGCCAATACTGATGGAAGCACTAGGCCCACCCTGCCTACTAGAACAACCCTCTGGTATATAGCCAATACTGATGGAAGCACTAGGCCCACCCTGCCTACTAGAATAACCCTCTGGTATAGAGCCAATACTGATGGAAGCACTAGGCCCACCCTGCCTACTAGAATAACCCTCTGGTATTGAGCCAATACTGATGGAAGCACTAGGCCCACCCAGCCTACTAGAATAACCCTCTGGTATATAGCCAATACTGATGGAAGCACTAGGCCCACCCTGCCTACTAGAATAACCCTCTGGTATATAGCCAATACTGATGGAAGCACTAGGCCCACCCTGCCTACTAGAATAACCCTCTGGTATATAGCCAATACTGATGGAAGCACTAGGCCCACCCTGCCTACTAGAACAACCCTCTGGTATATAGCCAATACTGATGGAAGCACTAGGCCCACCCTGCCTACTAGAATAACCCTCTGGTATAGAGCCAATACTGATGGAAGCACTAGGCCCACCCTGCCTACTAGAATAACCCTCTGGTATAGAGCCAATACTGATGGAAGCACTAGGCCCACCCAGCCTACTAGAATAACCCTCTGGTATATAGCCAATACTGATGGAAGCACTAGGCCCACCCAGCCTACTAGAATAACCCTCTGGTATATAGCCAATACTGATGGAAGCACTAGGCCCACCCAGCCTACTAGAATAACCCTCTGGTATAGAGCCAATACTGATGGAAGCACTAGGCCCACCCTGCCTACTAGAATAACCCTCTGGTATATAGCCAATACTGATGGAAGCACTAGGCCCACCCTGCCTACTAGAATAACCCTCTGGTATAGAGCCAATACTGATGGAAGCACTAGGCCCACCCTGCCTACTAGAATAACCCTCTGGTATAGAGCCAATACTGATGGAAGCACTAGGCCCACCCTGCCTACTAGAATAACCCTCTGGTATTGAGCCAATACTGATGGAAGCACTAGGCCCACCCTGCCTACTAGAATAACCCTCTGGTATAGAGCCAATACTGATGGAAGCACTAGGCCCACCCTGCCTACTAGAATAACCCTCTGGTATAGAGCCAATACTGATGGAAGCACTAGGCCCACCCTGCCTACTAGAATAACCCTCTGGTATATAGCCAATACTGATGGAAGCACTAGGCCCACCCTGCCTACTAGAACAACCCTCTGGTATATAGCCAATACTGATGGAAGCACTAGGCCCACCCTGCCTACTAGAATAACCCTCTGGTATAGAGCCAATACTGATGGAAGCACTAGGCCCACCCTGCCTACTAGAATAACCCTCTGGTATTGAGCCAATACTGATGGAAGCACTAGGCCCACCCAGCCTACTAGAATAACCCTCTGGTATATAGCCAATACTGATGGAAGCACTAGGCCCACCCTGCCTACTAGAATAACCCTCTGGTATATAGCCAATACTGATGGAAGCACTAGGCCCACCCTGCCTACTAGAATAACCCTCTGGTATATAGCCAATACTGATGGAAGCACTAGGCCCACCCTGCCTACTAGAACAACCCTCTGGTATATAGCCAATACTGATGGAAGCACTAGGCCCACCCTGCCTACTAGAATAACCCTCTGGTATAGAGCCAATACTGATGGAAGCACTAGGCCCACCCTGCCTACTAGAATAACCCTCTGGTATAGAGCCAATACTGATGGAAGCACTAGGCCCACCCAGCCTACTAGAATAACCCTCTGGTATATAGCCAATACTGATGGAAGCACTAGGCCCACCCAGCCTACTAGAATAACCCTCTGGTATATAGCCAATACTGATGGAAGCACTAGGCCCACCCAGCCTACTAGAATAACCCTCTGGTATAGAGCCAATACTGATGGAAGCACTAGGCCCACCCTGCCTACTAGAATAACCCTCTGGTATATAGCCAATACTGATGGAAGCACTAGGCCCACCCTGCCTACTAGAATAACCCTCTGGTATAGAGCCAATACTGATGGAAGCACTAGGCCCACCCTGCCTACTAGAATAACCCTCTGGTATAGAGCCAATACTGATGGAAGCACTAGGCCCACCCTGCCTACTAGAATAACCCTCTGGTATTGAGCCAATACTGATGGAAGCACTAGGCCCACCCTGCCTACTAGAATAACCCTCTGGTATAGAGCCAATACTGATGGAAGCACTAGGCCCACCCTGCCTACTAGAATAACCCTCTGGTATAGAGCCAATACTGATGGAAGCACTAGGCCCACCCTGCCTACTAGAATAACCCTCTGGTATATAGCCAATACTGATGGAAGCACTAGGCCCACCCTGCCTACTAGAACAACCCTCTGGTATATAGCCAATACTGATGGAAGCACTAGGCCCACCCTGCCTACTAGAATAACCCTCTGGTATAGAGCCAATACTGATGGAAGCACTAGGCCCACCCTGCCTACTAGAATAACCCTCTGGTATTGAGCCAATACTGATGGAAGCACTAGGCCCACCCAGCCTACTAGAATAACCCTCTGGTATATAGCCAATACTGATGGAAGCACTAGGCCCACCCTGCCTACTAGAATAACCCTCTGGTATATAGCCAATACTGATGGAAGCACTAGGCCCACCCTGCCTACTAGAATAACCCTCTGGTATATAGCCAATACTGATGGAAGCACTAGGCCCACCCTGCCTACTAGAACAACCCTCTGGTATATAGCCAATACTGATGGAAGCACTAGGCCCACCCTGCCTACTAGAATAACCCTCTGGTATAGAGCCAATACTGATGGAAGCACTAGGCCCACCCTGCCTACTAGAATAACCCTCTGGTATAGAGCCAATACTGATGGAAGCACTAGGCCCACCCAGCCTACTAGAATAACCCTCTGGTATATAGCCAATACTGATGGAAGCACTAGGCCCACCCAGCCTACTAGAATAACCCTCTGGTATATAGCCAATACTGATGGAAGCACTAGGCCCACCCAGCCTACTAGAATAACCCTCTGGTATTGAGCCAATACTGATGGAAGCACTAGGCCCACCCTGCCTACTAGAACAACCCTCTGGTATAGAGCCAATACTGATGGAAGCACTAGGCCCACCCTGCCTACTAGAATAACCCTCTGGTATTGAGCCAATACTGATGGAAGCACTAGGCCCACCCTGCCTACTAGAATAACCCTCTGGTATAGAGCCAATACTGATGGAAGCACTAGGCCCACCCTGCCTACTAGAATAACCCTCTGGTATAGAGCCAATACTGATGGAAGCACTAGGCCCACCCTGCCTACTAGAATAACCCTCTGGTATAGAGCCAATACTGATGGAAGCACTAGGCCCACCCTGCCTACTAGAATAACCCTCTGGTATAGAGCCAATACTGATGGAAGCACTAGGCCCACCCTGCCTACTAGAATAACCCTCTGGTATAGAGCCAATACTGATGGAAGCACTAGGCCCACCCTGCCTACTAGAATAACCCTCTGGTATAGAGCCAATACTGATGGAAGCACTAGGCCCACCCTGCCTACTAGAATAACCCTCTGGTATAGAGCCAATACTGATGGAAGCACTAGGCCCACCCTGCCTACTAGAATAACCCTCTGGTATAGAGCCAATACTGATGGAAGCACTAGGCCCACCCTGCCTACTAGAATAACCCTCTGGTATAGAGCCAATACTGATGGAAGCACTAGGCCCACCCTGCCTACTAGAATAACCCTCTGGTATTGAGCCAATACTGATGGAAGCACTAGGCCCACCCTGCCTACTAGAACAACCCTCTGGTATAGAGCCAATACTGATGGAAGCACTAGGCCCACCCTGCCTACTAGAATAACCCTCTGGTATAGAGCCAATACTGATGGAAGCACTAGGCCCACCCAGCCTACTAGAATAACCCTCTGGTATAGAGCCAATACTGCTACAAAGCAAAGACAACAGAGAACTGTACACTTTACTTTCCCAGATAACTGAGGTAACTGCAGACAAATGCTTCCTGTAGCCATCAATGAGCTTTCTGCACCTTTCTACTGACCGTTCGTCCCAAATCTTCAGCAGTAAACTGCTCCAATTCTTCTATGTTTGAGGGGGTGCCCTCCACCAACTGCTGTGGTCAGATCTCACCATAGGTTTAGGATGGGATTCAGATCTGGACTCTTCACTGGCCACTCCAGAACAGTCCAGATCTCGCCATAGGTTTAGGATGGGATTCAGATCTGGACTCTTCACTGGCCACTCCAGAACAGTCCAGATCTCGCCATAGGTTTAGGATGGGATTCAGATCTGGACTCTTCACTGGCCACTCCAGAACAGTCCAGATCTCACCATAGGTTTAGGATGGGATTCAGATCTGGACTCTTCACTGGCCACTCCAGAACAGTCCAGATCTCACCATAGGTTTAGGATGGGATTCAGATCTGGACTCTTCACTGGCCACTCCAGAACAGTCCAGGGTTTCTTCTTACAAAATCTCCAGTAGAAAGGTGCAGCTCATTCATGGCTACAAGAAGAATTTGTCTTCAGTTATCCTGGCTAAAGGCTGTGAAACCAAGCACTAGCTCCGCGGTGCCAATAATTTTGTCCATGCAAATTGTCTTTATTTTCGAAATTAAAATTGTAAACTTAAGTAAAAAAATTAAATAAAATTGGTTCTGCAATATTGAAAATCCAATAAGGTGTGGAGGCCAAAAGTTTTTTTTTCAATTTCCACTTATTTTAGAAGAAATAGGGAATTATTTAAGAAAAGGGCAACATGTAGCCTAGCGGTTAAGGGCTTTGGGCCAGTAACCGAAAGGTCGCTGGTTAGAATCCCCGAGCCGACTAGGTGAAACATTTGTCAATGTGCCCTTGAGCAAGGCATTTAACCCTAATTGCTCCTGTAAGTCGCTCTGGATAAGAGCGTCTGCTAAATTATTAAAATGTAAAAGTGCAAAGGTGCCAATATATAAGGCCGCAACTGTCGCCTATAGACATGTCAGGATAACTACAGCAGATCTACTGGCAATACCTCTACTGGGATAACTACAGCAGATCTACTGGCAATACCTCTACTGGGATAACTACAGCAGATCTACTGGCAATACCTCTACTGGGATAGCTACAGCAGATCTACTGGCAATACCTCTACTGGGATAACTACAGCAGATCTACTGGCAATACCTCTCTGGGATAACTACAGGGGATCTACTGGCAATACCTCTACTGGGATAACTACAGCAGATCTACTGGCAATACCTCTACTGGGATAACTACAGGGGATCTACTGGCAATACCTCTACTGGGATAACTACAGCAGATCTACTGGCAATACCTCTACTGGGATAACTACAGCAGATCTACTGGCAATACCTCTACTGGGATAACTACAGGGGATCTACTGGCAATACCTCTACTGGGATAACTACAGGGGATCTACTGGCAATACCTCTACTGGGATAACTACAGCAGATCTACTGGCAATACCTCTACTGGGATAACTACAGGGGATCTACTGGCAATACCTCTACTGGGATAACTACAGCAGATCTACTGGCAATACCTCTACTGGGATAACTACAGCAGATCCAATACCTCTACTGGGATAACTACAGCAGATCTACTGGCAATACCTCTACTGGGATAACTACAGGGGATCTACTGGCAATACCTCTACTGGGATAACTACAGGGGATCTACTGGCAATACCTCTACTGGGATAACTACAGCAGATCTACTGGCAATACCTCTACTGGGATAACTACAGGGGATCTACTGGCAATACCTCTACTGGGATAACTACAGCAGATCTACTGGCAATACCTCTACTGGGATAACTACAGGGGATCTACTGGCAATACCTCTACTGGGATAACTACAGCAGATCTACTGGCAATACCTCTACTGGGATAACTACAGGGGATCTACTGGCAATACCTCTACTGGGATAACTACAGCAGATCTACTGGCAATACCTCTACTGGGATAACTACAGGGGATCTACTGGCAATACCTCTACTGGGATAACTACAGCAGATCTACTGGGATAACTACAGCAGATCTACTGGCAATACCTCTACTGGAGCTGCTCAATCAAACAGTCTCACTGTTCCACACAGACCCAGTCTAATAATAATAATAATAATAATAATAATAATATGCCATTTAGCAGACGCTTTTATCCAATGCGACTTACAGTCATGCGTGCATAATTTGTTTTTGTGTATGGGTGGTCCCGGGGATCGAACCCACTACCCTGGCGTTACAAGCGCCGTGCTCTACCAGCTGAGCTACACAGACCGTCTTACCATTCCACACAGACGGACCCAGTCTCACTGTTCCACACAGACAGACCCAGTCTCACTGTTCCACACAGACAGACCCAGTCTCACTGTTCCACACAGACAGACCCAGTCTCACTGTTCCACACAGACAGACCCAGTCTCACTGTTCCACACAGACAGACAGACCCAGTCTCACTGTTCCACACAGACAGACCCAGTCTCACTGTTCCACACAGACAGACCCAGTCTCACTGTTCCACACAGACAGACCCAGTCTCACTGTTCCACACAGACAGACAGACCCAGTCTCACTGTTCCACACAGACAGACCCAGTCTCACTGTTCCACACAGACAGACCCAGTCTCACTGTTCCACACAGACAGACCCAGTCTCACTGTTCCACACAGACAGACGGACCCAGTCTCACTGTTCCACACAGACGGACCCAGTCTCACTGTTCCACACAGACAGACGGACCCAGTCTCACTGTTCCACACAGACAGACCCAGTCTCACTGTTCCACACAGACAGACAGACCCAGTCTCACTGTTCCACACAGACAGACAGACCCAGTCTCACTGTTCCACACAGACAGACCCAGTCTCACTGTTCCACACAGACAGACCCAGTCTCACACAGACAGACAGACCCAGTCTCACTGTTCCACACAGACAG
The DNA here is from genome assembly GCF_020615455.1 of Coregonus clupeaformis. Taxonomy (NCBI): domain Eukaryota; kingdom Metazoa; phylum Chordata; class Actinopteri; order Salmoniformes; family Salmonidae; genus Coregonus; species Coregonus clupeaformis. The sequence continues at coordinate 568,227 of NW_025533628.1, forward strand.
ACAGACCCAGTCTCACTGTTCCACACAGACAGACCCAGTCTCACTGTTCCACACAGACAGACCCAGTCTCACACAGACAGACAGACCCAGTCTCACTGTTCCCACACAGACAGACCCAGTCTCACTGTTCCACACAGACAGACCCAGTCTCACTGTTCCACACAGACAGACCCAGTCTCACTGTTCCACCCAGACAGACGGACCCAGTCTCACTGTTCCACACAGACAGACCCAGTCTCACTGTTCCACACAGACAGACAGACCCAGTCTCACTGTTCCACACAGACAGACAGACCCAGTCTCACTGTTCCACACAGACAGAGACCCAGTCTCACTGTTCCACACAGACAGACGGACCCAGTCTCACTGTTCCACACAGACAGACAGACCCAGTCTCACTGTTCCACACAGACAGACAGACCCAGTCTCACTGTTCCACACAGACAGACAGACCCAGTCTCACTGTTCCACACAGACAGACAGACCCAGTCTCACTGTTCCACACAGACAGACAGACCCAGTCTCACTGTTCCACACAGACAGACCCAGTCTCACTGTTCCACACAGACAGACGGACCCAGTCTCACTGTTCCACACAGACAGACAGACCCAGTCTCACTGTTCCACACAGACAGACCCAGTCTCACTGTTCCACACAGACAGACAGACCCAGTCTCACTGTTCCACACAGACAGACGGACCCAGTCTCACTGTTCCACACAGACAGACCCAGTCTCACTGTTCCACACAGACAGACCCAGTCTCACTGTTCCACACAGACAGACAGACCCAGTCTCACTGTTCCACACAGACAGACCCAGTCTCACTGTTCCACACAGACAGACCCAGTCTCACTGTTCCACACAGACAGACAGACCCAGTCTCACTGTTCCACACAGACAGACAGACCCAGTCTCCCTGTTCCACACAGACAGACCCAGTCTCACTGTTCCAGACAGACAGACCCAGTCTCACTGTTCCACACAGACAGACAGACCCAGTCTCACTGTTCCACACAGACAGACCCAGTCTCACTGTTCCACACAGACAGACCCAGTCTCACTGTTCCACACAGACATACGGACCCAGGGTAGTTGTAAAGATCTCATTCAACTTCCGGAATCACAAATCAAGTATTTTACTGAAAGAACTGAGGGGGAGAAGAGAAACTAAGCAAATCATATTTTATGGACTGGTCACAACTACGTCATAAATGGTATTTTTAGGTTTGTGGTTTGTAAAGAATGAATGGTGATGTTTTGGAAACAAACCACCAGTTCACATTTTGGCATGAGACAACAAGCATATCACATTTCTGAAACTCAGATGACATCACAAAGTAGGTCTGTTCTGATAACCAGATTTCTGGGAAACATGAAGTACAAACCAAACGTCTGGAAAATGCTTCATGTGGATCTAACAACTCCACATTAGATCATTAGTTTGCGAGTTTATAATAATAATAATAATAATAATAATAATAATATGCCATTTAGCAGACGCTTTTATCCAAAGCGACTTACAGTCATGTGTGCATACATGTTTACGTATGGGTGGTCCCGGGGATCGAACCCACTACCCTGGCGTTACAAGCGCCATGCTCTACCAATTGAGCTACAGAGGACCACATATCCATAGGTTGATCGTCGGCTTTTGAAACATCTAATCACGACTGTGAAGTTTGACCTGTGATAGTGTGATTCTTTGTTGAAAAAATAAATAAAAATGAGTCAGAAATCCTTTAAAACTCTGTACATTATGACTTAGACTCAAACTAGCGGTGGAGGTGGAGGGTGGAGGGGAGGGTGGGTAGAGGGGAGGGTGGAGGTGGAGGCGGATGGAGGGGAGGGTGGATGGAGGGAGGCGGATGGAGGGAGGCGGATGGAGGAGAGGGTGGAGGTGGAGGGTGGAGGGAGGGTGGATGGAGGGGAGGGTGGGTGGAGGTGGAGGGTGGAGGGGAGGGTGGGTAGAGGGGAGGGTGGAGGTGGAGCGGATGGAGGGGGAGGGTGGAGGTGGAGGGAGGCGGATGGAGGAGAGGGTGGATGGAGGAGGCGGATGGAGGAGAGGCGGATGGAGGAGAGGCGGATGGAGGAGAGGGTGGAGGTGGAGGGTGGAGGAGGGTGGATGGAGGAGGGTGGATGGAGGGAGGGTGGATGGAGGGGAGGGTGGATGGAGGGGAGGGTGGATGGAGGGAGGGGTGGATGGAGGGGGTGGATGGAGGGAGAGGCGGATGGAGGAGAGGGTGGATGGAGGGGAGGGTGGATGGAGGAGAGGCGGATGGAGGAGAGGGTGGAGGTGGAGGGTGGAGGGGAGGGTGGGTAGGGGGGAGGGTGGATGGAGGGAGGGTGGATGGAGGGGAGGGTGGATGGAGGGAGGGTGGAGGTGGAGGCGGATGGAGGAGGCGGATGGAGGAGAGGCGGATGGAGGAGAGGGTGGAGGTGGAGGGTGGAGGGAGGGTGAGGTGGAGGGAGGAGGTGGATGGAGGTGGAGGTGGTGGGTGGAGGTGGAGGGTGGAGGGAGGGTGGGTAGAGGGGGAGGGTGGAGGTGGAGGCGGATGGAGGGGAGGGTGGAGGGAGGGCGGATGGAGGGAGGTGGAGGTGGAGGTGGAGGCGGATGGAGGAGAGGTGGATGGAGGAGGTGGATGGAGGAGAGGCGGATGGAGGAGAGGCGGATGGAGGGAGGGCGGATGGAGGGAGAGGGTGGAGGTGGAGGGTGGAGGAGGGGTGGATGGAGGAGGGTGGATGGAGGGGAGGGTGGATGGAGGAGGGTGGATGGAGGGGAGGGTGGATGGAGGAGGAGGCGGATGGAGGAGAGGGTGGATGGAGGGAGAGGGTGGATGGAGGGGAGGGTGGATGGAGGGGAGGGTGGATGGAGGGAGGCGGATGGAGGAGAGGGTGGAGGGTGGAGGGGAGGGTGGGTAGGGGGAGGGTGGATGGAGGGGAGGGTGGATGGAGGGGAGGGTGGATGGAGGAGGGTGGATGGAGGGGGAGGGTGGAGGTGGAGGGCGGATGGAGGGGAGGCGGATGGAGGAGAGGCGGATGGAGGAGAGGGTGGATGGAGGGGAGGGTGGAGGTGGGAGGGTGGAGGTGGGAGGGTGGTGGAGGGGAGGGTGGATGGAGGGGAGGGTGGAGGTGGAGGGCGGATGGAGAGGCGGATGGAGGGGGAGGGTGGAGGGGGAGGGTGGGTAGGGGGAGGGTGGATGGAGGGGAGGGTGGAGGTGGAGGGCGGATGGAGGGGAGGGTGGAGGTGGAGGCGGATGGAGGGGAGGGTGGAGGTGGAGGGCGGATGGGAGGGTGGGTAGAGGGGAGGGTGGATGGAGGGGAGGGTGGATGGAGGGGAGGGTGGATGGAGGAGAGGCGGATGGAGGAGGCGGATGGAGGAGAGGGTGGAGGTGGAGGGTGGAGGGTGGAGGTGGATGGAGGGGAGGGTGGATGGAGGAGAGGTGGATGGAGGAGAGGTGGATGGAGGAGAGGCGGATGGAGGAGAGGCGGATGGAGGAGAGGCGGATGGAGGAGAGGGTGGAGGAGGGAGGGTGGAGGGGAGGGTGGTTAGAGGGGAGGGTGGATGGAGGGGAGGGTGGATGGAGGAGAGGCGGATGGAGGAGAGGCGGATGGAGGAGAGGCGGATGGAGGAGAGGCGGATGGAGGAGAGGCGGATGGAGGAGAGGCAGATGGAGGAGAGGGTGGAGGGGAGGGTGGGTAGAGGGGAGGGTGGATGGAGGGGAGGGTGGATGGAGGAGAGGCGGATGGAGGTGGAGGGTGGAGAGGCGGATGGAGGGGAGGGTGGAGGGAGGAGGTGGGTGGAGGGAGGAGGTGGATGGAGGGGAGGGTGGAGGTGGATGGTGGAGGGGAGATTCCTGCTTTTTTTTTAGCTCCGCTTAACCATCAGGGCTTATTGGGAGGAATGTTGCTGTATATTTTATGCTGGTGCCAAAATAATTTGTAGTATATTTCCATCTAATCAAGGTGTTTATACGATCTGTTAGTCTCAGACATATGGTCTGGTTCCTGGAGATGTGGCTCAGACATATGGTCTGGTTCCTGGAGATGTGGCTCAGGCAGAGGGATTAGGCTGTTCCTTTGGAACCACACAACAGTCTGTTGGCCGTTCGTCTGTCTGTTGGCCGTTCGTCTGTCTGTTGGCCGTTCGTCTGTCTGTTGGCCGTTCGTCTGTCTGTTCGCTCGGTACGGCGCTGAAGACAATAGGCTACACTAAATAAAACTAATGATTTGAACAACAGTGGGAAGATAGTGTGGTTTCAGATAAAAAAAATTCAACAATAGCCAGGATTCGATCTTGTACCTATGCGGTCTTATCGCAAATCCCCATCCCTACCTGCTGAGCTAACGTTCAGGTGCTATAAACTGGAAAAAATCTAACTAAATTAGTAAATAAAGGTGTATAGTAGAGGACAGTCTTTGAAAGCACCGGCAACACGGCGAAATCATTGGGATCTCGCATTACGCGACAGTTTGGAAAAACCACATCAAACGAAGCTTGCGGACGTCATTGATCACGTAGTAATGTTACTTTGAAACTATCCATCTATGCCTTGAAACGAACAACATAGATTTGATTAACAAAAAAACATTTACAAAAAGACAGTGGCTCCACTGCATGATTTAGGATGTTAATGAAAAATATAGCCTATGCTTATCGAAACTCATCATTTAAAAGTTAGTAATACAATGTAGCCAGTGTTGCAAAGGTGAAATATCTAATATATCAAAAGTTTGGACACACCTACTCATTCAAGGGTTTTTCTTTATTTGTACTATTTTCTACATTGTAGAATTTACAATGAAGACATCAAAACTATGAAATAACACATGGAATCATGTAGTAACCAAAAAAGTGTTAAACACACAGATTCTTCAAATAGCCACCCTTTGCCTTGATGACAGCTTTGCACACTCTTGACATTCTCTCAACCAGCTTCATGAGGTAGTCACCTGGAATGCATTTCAATTAACAAGTGAGCCGCCTTAAAAGTTAATTTGTGGAATTTATTTCCTTCTTAATGCGTTTGAGCCAATCAGTTGTGTTGTGACAAGGTAGGGGGGGTATACAGAAGATAGCCCTATTTGGTAAAAGACCAAGTCCATATTATGGCAAGAACAGCTCAAATAAGCAAAGAGAAACGACAGTCCATCATTACTTTAAGACATGAAGGTCAGTCAATATGGAACATTTCAAGAACTTTGTACGTTTCTTCAAGTGCAGTCGCAAAAACCATCAAGCACTATGATGAAACTGGCTCTCATGAGGACCGCCACAGGAATGGAAGACCCAGAGATACCTCTGCTGCAGAGGATAAGTTCATTAGAGTTACCAGCCTCAGAAATTGCAGCCCAAATAAATGCTTCACAGAGTTCAAGTAACAGACATCTCAACATCAACTGTTCAGAGGGGACCGTGTGAATCAGGCCTTCATGGTCGATTCACACAGCTACACCACTACTAAAGGACACCAATAAGAAGAAGAGACCTGCGTGGGCCAAGAAAGACGAGCACTTCAATCTTTTGTCTTGCCCATTCACCCTCTGAATGGCACATACACAATCCATGTCTTAACTGTCTCAAGGCTTAAAAAGTATTATTTCACCGGTCTCCTCCCCTTCATCTACACTGATGGAAATGGATTTAACAAGTGACATCAATAACGGATGATAGCTCTCACCTGGTCAGTCTGTCATGGAAAAGAGCACGTGTTCCTAATGTTTTGTACACCCAGCGTATGTATGTATGTATACTACCGTTGAAAAGTTTGGGGTCACTTAGATGTTTCCTTGTTTTCCATGAAAACATACATGAAATGAGTTTGAATAGGAAATATAGCAAAATGAATAGGGAATGTAGTAATTGACAAGGTTGGTAATAATGATTTTTAATTGAAATAATAATTGTGTCTTTCAAAATTTGCTTTCGTCAAAGAATCCTCCATTTGCAGCAATTACAGCCTTGCAGACCTTTGGCATTTTAGTTGTCAATTTGTTGAGGTAATCTGAAGAGATTTCACCCCATGCTTCCTGAAGCACCTCCCACAAGTTGGATTGGCTTGATGGGAACTTCTTACGTACCATACGGTCAAGCTGCTCCCACAACAGCTCAATAGGGTTGAGATCCGGTGACTGTGCTGGCCACTCCATTATAGACAGAATACCAGCTGACTGCTTCTTCCCTAAATAGTTATTGCATAGTTTGGAGTTGTGCTTTGGGTCATTGTCCTGTTGTAGGAGGAAATTGGCTCCAATCAAGCGCCGTCCACAGGGTATGGCATGGCGTTGCAAAATGGAGCGATAGCCTTCCTTCTTCAAGATCCCTTTTACCCTGTACAAATCTCACACTTTACCACCACCAAAGCACCCCCAGACCATCACATTGCCTCCACCATGCTTGACAGATGGCATCAAGCACTCCTCCAGCATCTTTTCATTTGGTCTGCGTCTCACAAATGTTCTTCTTTGTGATCCGTACACCTCAAACTTCGATTTGTCTATCCATAACACTTTTTTTCCAATCTTTCTCGTCCAGTGTCTGTGTTCTTTTGCCCATCTAAATCTTTTCTTTTTATTGGCCAGTCTGAGATATGGCTTTTTCTTTGCAACTCTGCCTAGAAAGTCAGCATCCCGGAGTCGCCTCTTCACTGTTGACGTTGAGACTGGTGTTTTGCGGGTACTATTTAATGAAGCTGCCAGTTGAGGACCTGTGAGGCATCTGTTTCTCAAACTGTAATTGTCCTCTTGCTCAGTTATGCACCGGGGCCTCCCACTCCTCTTTCTATTCTGGTTAGAGCCAGTTTGCGCTGTTCTGTGAAGGGAGTAGTACACAGCGTTGTACGAGATCTTCAGTTTCTTGGCAATTTCTCGCATGGAATAGCCTTCATTTCTCAGAACAAGAATAGCCTGATGAGTTTCAGAAGAAAGTTATTTGCTTCTGGCCATTTTGAGCCTGTAATCGAACCCACAATTGCTGATGCTCCAGATACTAAACTAGTCTCAAGAAGGCCAGTTTTATTGCTTCTTTAATCAGCACAACAGTTTTAAGCTGTGCTAACATGATTGCAAAAGGGTTTTCTAATGATCAATTAGTCTTTTAAAATGATAAACTTGGATTAGCAAACACAACGTGCCATTGGAACACAGGACTGATGGTTGCTGATAATGGGCCTCTGTACGCCTATGTAGATATTCAATTTTTTTTAAAAACAGCCGTTTTCAGCTACAATAGCCATTTACAACATTAACAATGTCTACACTGTATTTCTGATCAATTTGATGTTATTTTAACGGACAAAAAAAGTGATTTTCTTTCGAAAACAAGGACATTTCTAAGTGACTCCAAACTTTTGAACGGTAATGTATGCATGTATGTATGCATGCATGCTTGACTGACTGGAGTTGGTCTCCCTTTTGCTGCTATAACAGCCTCCACTCTTCTGGGAAGGCTTTCCACTAGATGTTGGAACATAGCTGCGGGGACTTGCTTCCATTCAGCCACAAGAGCATTAGTGAGGTCGGGCACTGATGTTGGGCGATTAGGCCTGGCTCGCAGTCGGCGTTTCCAATTCATCCCAAAGGTGTTAGATGGGGTTGAGGTCAGGGCTCTGTGCATGCCAGTCAAGTTCTTCCACACCGATCTCGACAAACCATTTCTGTATGGACCTCGCTTTGTGCACGGGGGCATTCTCATGCTGAAACAGAAAAGCGCATTCCCCAAACTGTTGCCACAAAGTTGGAAGCACAGAATCGTCTAGAATGTCATTGTATGCTGTAGCGTTAAGATTTCCCTTCACTGGAACTAAGAAGCCTGAACCATGAAAAACAGCCCCAGACCATTATTCCTCCTCCACCAAACTTTACAGTTGGAACTATGCATTGGGGCAGGTAGCGTTCTCCTGGCATCCGCCAAACCCAGATTTGTCCGTCGTACTGCCAGATGGTGAAGCTTGATTCATTGCTCCAGTCCAATGGCAGTGAGCTTTACACAACTCCAGCCGATGCTTGGCATTGTGCATGGCGATCTTAGGCTTGTGTGCAGCTGCTCGGCCATGGATACCCATTTCATGAAGCTCCAGACGTACAGTTCTTGTGCTGATGTTGCTTCCAGAGGCAGTTTGGAACTTGGGAGAGAGTGTTACAACCGAGAACAGATAGATTTGAACAAACTACGTGCATCAGCACTCGGCGGTCCCGTTCTGTGAGCTTGTGTGGCCTACCACTTCGCGGCTGAGCCGTTGTTGCTCCTAGACATTTCCACTTCACAATAACATCACTTACAGTTGACCGGGGGCAGCTCTAGCAGGGCAGAAATTTGACGAACTGACTTGTTGGAAAGGTGACATCCTATGACGGTGCCACGTTGAAAGTCACTGAGCTCTTCAGTAAGGCAATTCTACTGCCAATGTGTGTCTATGGAGATTGCATGGCTGTGTGCTCGATTTTACACATCTGTCAGCAACAGGTGGCTGGAATAGCTGAATTATTAATTTCTTTCTTTTTACTTTTTGGATGATGTGTGTATTCTTTTGTATTACAGTACTGTTGGAGCTAGAAATATAGGTCTTTCGAGTGGCGCAGTGCTAGCTGTGCCACTAGAGATCCTGGTTCGAATCCAGGCTCTGTCATAGCCGGCCGCGACCGGGAGACCCATGGGGCGGCGCGCAATTGGCCCAGCGTCGTCCAGGGTATGGGGAGGGAATGGCCGGCAGGGATGTAGCTCAGTTGATAGAGCATGGCGTTTGCAACGCCAGGGTTGTGGGTTAAAAATAATGTATGCACTCACTAACTGTAAGTCGCTCTGGATAAGAGCGTCTGCTAAATGACAAAAATTTAAATGTAGAAACACAAGCATTTAGTTAGGTAAAAAAAGACAAATCAGTTTATAATGCTGTAGCGTGTAGGAGCCATCACCAAATCAGTTCATAATGCTGTAGCATGTAGGAGCCATCACCACATCAGTTTATAATGCTGTAGCATGTAGGAGCCATCACCAAATCAGTTTATAATGCTGTAGCATGTAGGAGCCATCACCACATCAGTTCATAATGCTGTAGCATGTAGGAGCCATCACCAAATCAGTTTATAATGCTGTAGCATGTAGGAGCCATCACCACATCAGTTCATAATGCTGTAGCATGTAGGAGCCATCACCAAATCAGTTTATAATGCTGTAGCATGTAGGAGCCATCACCAAATCAGTTTATAATGCTGTAGCATGTAGGAGCCATCACCAAATCAGTTTATAATGCTGTAGCATGTAGGAGCCATCACCAAATCAGTTTATAATGCTGTAGCATGTAGTAGCCATCACCAAATCAGTTCATGATGCTGTAGCATGTAGGAGCCATCACCAAATCAGTTCATAATGCTGTAGCATGTAGGAGCCATCACCAAATCAGTTTATAATGCTGTAGCATATAGGAGCCATCACCAAATCAGTTTATAATGCTGTAGCATGTAGGAGCCATCACCAAATCAGTTTATAATGCTGTAGCATGTAGGAGCCATCACCAAATCAGTTTATAATGCTGTAGCATGTAGGAGCCATCACCAAATCAGTTTATAATGCTGTAGCATGTAGGAGCCATCACCAAATCAGTTCATAATGCTGTAGCATGTAGGAGCCATCACCAAATCAGTTTATAATGCTGTAGCATGTAGGAGCCATCACCAAATCAGTTCATAATGCTGTAGCATGTAGGAGCCATCACCAAATCAGTTCATAATGCTGTAGCATGTAGGAGCCATCACCAAATCAGTTTATAATGCTGTAGCATGTAGGAGCCATCACCAAATCAGTTTATAATGCTGTAGCATGTAGGAGCCATCACCAAATCAGTTTATAATGCTGTAGCATGTAGGAGCCATCACCAAATCAGTTCATAATGCTGTAGCATGTAGGAGCCATCACCAAATCAGTTTATAATGCTGTAGCATGTAGGAGCCATCACCAAATCAGTTCATAATGCTGTAGCATGTAGGAGCCATCACCACATCAGTTCATAATGCTGTAGCATGTAGGAGCCATCGCCACATCAGTTTATAATGCTGTAGCATATAGGAGCCATCACCAAATCAGTTTATAATGCTGTAGCATGTAGGAGCCATCGCCACATCAGTTTATAATGCTGTAGCATGTAGGAGCCATCACCACATCAGTTCATAATGCTGTAGCATGTAGGAGCCATCGCCACATCAGTTTATAATGCTGTAGCATGTAGGAGCCATCGCCACATCAGTTTATAATGCTGTAGCATGAGGGAGCCATCACCACATCAGTTCATAATGCTGTAGCATGTAGGAGCCATCGCCACATCAGTTTATAATGCTGTAGCATGTAGGAGCCATCGCCACATCAGTTTATAATGCTGTAGCATGAGGGAGCCATCACCAAATCACCAGATAACAGAGCACGAGGACAGAAAGGAAATGTGGTCACTGCTTCCAGAAAGCCAGGGGAACTTTGACTTCAAAACACGTCTGCTTCGAAACAATGACAGTAACCCAAACAACCAACAACTAAAAGGTCAGTAAACAACAGGGAAACAAGACAACTCTCTCGTTGACGCAAAAAAATACCATTATGAAAAGTGAAGGAAATGCCTTATTTAAAAAATAAAAATAGATCAGCCAATCCATTCACCGGCCTCTCCCTCTAAATCTTACAGTATGTCAAGGGGGGTCGTATTCCACCAAGGGGGGTCGTATTCCACAAAGGGGGGTCGTATTCCACCAAAGGGGGGGTCGTATTCCACCAAAGGTCAGGGTGTAAAACAAGGCTACAGTACAGACTGCTACTGGTCAGCAGGGGATCTACAGTACAGACTGCTACTGAGGTCTGGTCAGCAGGGGATCTACAGTACATGGACCAGACTGCTACTGAGGCCTGGTCAGCAGGGGATCTACAGTACATCAGACTGCTACTGAGGCCTGGTCAGCAGAGGGATCTACAGTACAGACTGCTACTGAGGTCTGGTCAGCAGGGGATCTACAGTACATGGACCAGACTGCTACTGAGGTCTGGTCAGCAGGGGATCTACAGTACAGACTGCTACTGAGGCCTGGTCAGCAGGGGATCTACAGTACAGACTGCTACTGAGGTCTGGTCAGCAGGGGATCTACAGTACATGGACCAGACTGCTACTGAGGCCTGGTCAGCAGGGGATCTACAGTAATGGACCAGACTGCTACTGAGGTCTGGTCAGCAGGGGATCTACAGTACAGACTGCTACTGAGGCCTGGTCAGCAGGGGATCTACAGTACCAGACTGCTACTGAGGTCTGGTCAGCAGGGGATCTACAGTACAGACTGCTACTGAGGTCTGGTCAGCAGGGGATCTACAGTACAGACTGCTACTGAGGTCTGGTCAGCAGGGGATCTACAGTGCATGGACCAGACTGCTACTGAGGCCTGGTCAGCAGGGGATCTACAGTACATGGACCAGACTGCTACTGAGGCCTGGTCAGCAGGGGATCTACAGTACAGACTGCTACTGAGGCCTGGTCAGCAGGGGATCTACAGTACATGGACCAGACTGCTACTGAGGCCTGGTCAGCAGGGGATCTACAGTACAGACTGCTACTGAGGCCTGGTCAGCAGGGGATCTACAGTACATGGACAGACTGCTACTGAGGCCTGGTCAGCAGGGGATCTACAGTACATGACCAGACTGCTACTGAGGCCTGGTCAGCAGGGGATCTACAGTACAGACTGCTACTGAGGCCTGGTCAGCAGGGGATCTACAGTACAGACTGCTACTGAGGCCTGGTCAGCAGGGGATCTACAGTACATGGACCAGACTGCTACTGAGGCCTGGTCAGCAGGGGATCTACAGTACATGGACCAGACTGCTACTGAGGCCTGGTCAGCAGGGGATCTACAGTACATGGACCAGACTGCTACTGAGGTCTGGTCAGCAGGGGATCTACAGTACAGACTGCTACTGAGGCCTGGTCAGCAGGGGATCTACAGTACATGGACCAGACTGCTACTGAGGTCTGGTCAGCAGGGGATCTACAGTACAGACTGCTACTGAGGCCTGGTCAGCAGGGGATCTACAGTACATGGACCAGACTGCTACTGAGGCCTGGTCAGCAGGGGATCTACAGTACAGACTGCTACTGAGGCCTGGTCAGCAGGGGATCTACAGTACAGACTGCTACTGAGGCCTGGTCAGCAGGGGATCTACAGTACATGGACAAGACTGCTACTGAGGCCTGGTCAGCAGGGGATCTACAGTACAGACTGCTACTGAGGTCTGGTCAGCAGGGGATCTACAGTACAGACTGCTACTGAGGCCTGGTCAGCAGGGGATCTACAGTACAGACTGCTACTGAGGTCTGGTCAGCAGGGGATCTACAGTACATGGACCAGACTGCTACTGAGGCCTGGTCAGCAGGGGATCTACAGTACAGGACCAGACTGCTACTGAGGCCTGGTCAGCAGGGGATCTACAGTACATGGACCAGACTGCTACTGAGGTCTGGTCAGCAGGGGATCTACAGTAGCAGACTGCTACTGAGGTCTGGTCAGCAGGGGATCTACAGTACATGGACCAGACTGCTACTGAGGCCTGGTCAGCAGGGGATCTACAGTACATGGACCAGACTGCTACTGAGGCCTGGTCAGCAGGGGATCTACAGTACAGACTGCTACTGAGGCCTGGTCAGCAGGGGATCTACAGTACATGGACCAGACTGCTACTGAGGTCTGGTCAGCAGGGGATCTACAGTACAGACTGCTACTGAGGCCTGGTCAGCAGGGGATCTACAGTACAGACTGCTACTGAGGCCTGGTCAGCAGGGGATCTACAGTACAGACTGCTACTGAGGCCTGGTCAGCAGGGGATCTACAGTACATGGACCAGACTGCTACTGAGGTCTGGTCAGCAGGGGATCTACAGTACATGGACCAGACTGCTACTGAGGCCTGGTCAGCAGGGGATCTACAGTACATGGACCAGACTGCTACTGAGGTCTGGTCAGCAGGGGATCTACAGTACATGGACCAGACTGCTACTGAGGCCTGGTCAGCAGGGGATCTACAGTACAGACTGCTACTGAGGCCTGGTCAGCAGGGGATCTACAGTACAGACTGCTACTGAGGCCTGGTCAGCAGGGGATCTACAGTACAGACTGCTACTGAGGCCTGGTCAGCAGGGGATCTACAGTACATGGACCAGACTGCTACTGAGGCCTGGTCAGCAGGGGATCTACAGTACATGGACCAGACTGCTACTGAGGCCTGGTCAGCAGGGGATCTACAGTACAGACTGCTACTGAGGCCTGGTCAGCAGGGGATCTACAGTACAGACTGCTACTGAGGTCTGGTCAGCAGGGGATCTACAGTACAGACTGCTACTGAGGTCTGGTCAGCAGGGGATCTACAGTACAGACTGCTACTGAGGCCTGGTCAGCAGGGGATCTACAGTACATGGACCAGACTGCTACTGAGGCCTGGTCAGCAGGGGATCTACAGTACAGACTGCTACTGAGGCCTGGTCAGCAGGGGATCTACAGTACAGACTGCTACTGAGGCCTGGTCAGCAGGGGATCTACAGTAACAGACTGCTACTGAGGTCTGGTCAGCAGGGGATCTACAGTACATGGACCAGACTGCTACTGAGGTCTGGTCAGCAGGGGATCTACAGTAGCAGACTGCTACTGAGGTCTGGTCAGCAGGGGATCTACAGTACATGGACCAGACTGCTACTGAGGCCTGGTCAGCAGGGGATCTACAGTACATGGACCAGACTGCTACTGAGGCCTGGTCAGCAGGGGATCTACAGTACAGACTGCTACTGAGGTCTGGTCAGCAGGGGATCTACAGTACAGACTGCTACTGGCCTGGTCAGCAGGGGATCTACAGTACATGGACCAGACTGCTACTGAGGCCTGGTCAGCAGGGGATCTACAGTACAGACTGCTACTGAGGTCTGGTCAGCAGGGGATCTACAGTAGCAGACTGCTACTGAGGCCTGGTCAGCAGGGGATCTACAGTACATGGACCAGACTGCTACTGAGGCCTGGTCAGCAGGGGATCTACAGTACATGGACCAGACTGCTACTGAGGCCTGGTCAGCAGGGGATCTACAGTACATGGACCAGACTGCTACTGAGGCCTGGTCAGCAGGGGATCTACAGTACAGACTGCTACTGAGGCCTGGTCAGCAGGGGATCTACAGTACAGACTGCTACTGAGGCCTGGTCAGCAGGGGATCTACAGTACAGACTGCTACTGAGGTCTGGTCAGCAGGGGATCTACAGTACAGACTGCTACTGAGGCCTGGTCAGCAGGGGATCTACAGTACATGGACCAGACTGCTACTGAGGCCTGGTCAGCAGGGGATCTACAGTACAGACTGCTACTGAGGCCTGGTCAGCAGGGGATCTACAGTACAGACTGCTACTGAGGTCTGGTCAGCAGGGGATCTACAGTACAGACTGCTACTGAGGCCTGGTCAGCAGGGGATCTACAGTACAGACTGCTACTGAGGCCTGGTCAGCAGGGGGATCTACAGTACAGACTGCTACTGAGGTCTGGTCAGCAGGGGATCTACAGTACAGACTGCTACTGAGGTCTGGTCAGCAGGGGATCTACAGTACAGACTGCTACTGAGGTCTGGTCAGCGGGGGATCTACAGTACAGACTGCTACTGAGGCCTGGTCAGCAGGGGATCTACAGTACATGGACCAGACTGCTACTGAGGTCTGGTCAGCAGGGGATCTACAGTACATGGACCAGACTGCTACTGAGGCCTGGTCAGCAGGGGATCTACAGTACATGGACCAGACTGCTACTGAGGCCTGGTCAGCAGGGGATCTACAGTACATGGACCAGACTGCTACTGAGGCCTGGTCAGCAGGGGATCTACAGTACAGACTGCTACTGAGGCCTGGTCAGCAGGGGATCTACAGTACATGGACCAGACTGCTACTGAGGTCTGGTCAGCAGGGGATCTACAGTACAGACTGCTACTGAGGCCTGGTCAGCAGGGGATCTACAGTACAGACTGCTACTGAGGTCTGGTCAGCAGGGGATCTACAGTACATGGACCAGACTGCTACTGAGGCCTGGTCAGCAGGGGATCTACAGTACATGGACCAGACTGCTACTGAGGCCTGGTCAGCAGGGGATCTACAGAACAGACTGCTACTGAGGTCTGGTCAGCAGGGGATCTACAGTACATGGACCAGACTGCTACTGAGGTCTGGTCAGCAGGGGATCTACAGTACATGGACCAGACTGCTACTGAGGCCTGGTCAGCAGGGGATCTACAGTACATGGACCAGACTGCTACTGAGGCCTGGTCAGCAGGGGATCTACAGTACAGACTGCTACTGAGGCCTGGTCAGCAGGGGATCTACAGTACAGACTGCTACTGAGGTCTGGTCAGCAGGGGATCTACAGTACAGACTGCTACTGAGGCCTGGTCAGCAGGGGATCTACAGTACAGACTGCTACTGAGGCCTGGTCAGCAGGGGATCTACAGTACAGACTGCTACTGAGGTCTGGTCAGCAGGGGATCTACAGTACAGACTGCTACTGAGGTCTGGTCAGCAGGGGATCTACAGTACAGACTGCTACTGAGGCCTGGTCAGCAGGGGATCTACAGTACATGGACCAGACTGCTACTGAGGTCTGGTCAGCAGGGGATCTACAGTACAGACTGCTACTGAGGCCTGGTCAGCAGGGGATCTACAGTACAGACTGCTACTGAGGTCTGGTCAGCAGGGGATCTACAGTACATGGACCAGACTGCTACTGAGGCCTGGTCAGCAGGGGATCTACAGTACAGACTGCTACTGAGGTCTGGTCAGCAGGGGATCTACAGTACAGACTGCTACTGAGGTCTGGTCAGCAGGGGATCTACAGTACAGACTGCTACTGAGGTCTGGTCAGCAGGGGATCTACAGTACAGACTGCTACTGAGGCCTGGTCAGCAGGGGGATCTACAGTACAGACTGCTACTGAGGTCTGGTCAGCAGGGGATCTACAGTACAGACTGCTACTGAGGCCTGGTCAGCAGGGGATCTACAGTACATGGACCAGACTGCTACTGAGGCCTGGTCAGCAGGGGATCTACAGTACAGACTGCTACTGAGGTCTGGTCAGCAGGGGATCTACAGTACAGACTGCTACTGAGGCCTGGTCAGCAGGGGATCTACAGTACATGGACCAGACTGCTACTGAGGCCTGGTCAGCAGGGGATCTACAGTACATGGACCAGACTGCTACTGAGGCCTGGTCAGCAGGGGATCTACAGTACAGGACAGACTGCTACTGAGGCCTGGTCAGCAGGGGATCTACAGTACAGACTGCTACTGAGGCCTGGTCAGCAGGGGATCTACAGTACAGGACCAGACTGCTACTGAGCTGGTCAGCAGGGGATCTACAGTACAGACTGCTACTGAGGTCTGGTCAGCAGGGGATCTACAGTACATGGACCAGACTGCTACTGAGGCCTGGTCAGCAGGGGATCTACAGTACATGGACAGACTGCTACTGAGGTCTGGTCAGCAGGGGGATCTACAGTACAGACTGCTACTGAGGCCTGGTCAGCAGGGGATCTACAGTACAGACTGCTACTGAGGTCTGGTCAGCAGGGGATCTACAGTACATGGACCAGACTGCTACTGAGGTCTGGTCAGCAGGGGATCTACAGTACAGACTGCTACTGAGGCCTGGTCAGCAGGGGATCTACAGTACATGGACCAGACTGCTACTGAGGCCTGGTCAGCAGGGGATCTACAGTACAGACTGCTACTGAGGTCTGGTCAGCAGGGGATCTACAGTACAGACTGCTACTGAGGTCTGGTCAGCAGGGGATCTACAGTACAGACTGCTACTGAGGCCTGGTCAGCAGGGGATCTACAGTACAGACTGCTACTGAGGCCTGGTCAGCAGGGGATCTACAGTACAGACTGCTACTGAGGTCTGGTCAGCAGGGGATCTACAGTACAGACTGCTACTGAGGTCTGGTCAGCAGGGGATCTACAGTACAGACTGCTACTGAGGCCTGGTCAGCAGGGGATCTAGAGTACATGGACCAGACTGCTACTGAGGTCTGGTCAGCAGGGGATCTACAGTAGCAGACTGCTACTGAGGTCTGGTCAGCAGGGGATCTACAGTACAGACTGCTACTGAGGTCTGGTCAGCAGGGGATCTACAGTACATGGACCAGACTGCTACTGAGGCCTGGTCAGCAGGGGATCTACAGTAGCAGACTGCTACTGAGGTCTGGTCAGCAGGGGATCTACAGTACAGACTGCTACTGAGGTCTGGTCAGCAGGGGATCTACAGTACAGACTGCTACTGAGGTCTGGTCAGCAGGGGATCTACAGTACAGACTGCTACTGAGGTCTGGTCAGCAGGGGATCTACAGTACAGACTGCTACTGAGGTCTGGTCAGCAGGGGATCTACAGTACAGACTGCTACTGAGGCCTGGTCAGCAGGGGATCTACAGTACATGGACCAGACTGCTACTGAGGCCTGGTCAGCAGGGGATCTACAGTACAGACTGCTACTGAGGCCTGGTCAGCAGGGGATCTACAGTACAGACTGCTACTGAGGTCTGGTCAGCAGGGGATCTACAGTACATGGACCAGACTGCTACTGAGGCCTGGTCAGCAGGGGATCTACAGTAAGGCAGACTGCTACTGAGGCCTGGTCAGCAGGGGATCTACAGTACAGGACCAGACTGCTACTGAGGCCTGGTCAGCAGGGGATCTACAGTACAGACTGCTACTGAGGTCTGGTCAGCAGGGGATCTACAGTACAGGACCAGACTGCTACTGAGGCCTGGTCAGCAGGGGATCTACAGTACAGACTGCTACTGAGGTCTGGTCAGCAGGGGATCTACAGTACATGGACCAGACTGCTACTGAGGTCTGGTCAGCAGGGGATCTACAGTACATGGACCAGACTGCTACTGAGGCCTGGTCAGCAGGGGATCTACAGTACAGACTGCTACTGAGGCCTGGTCAGCAGGGGATCTACAGTACAGACTGCTACTGAGGTCTGGTCAGCAGGGGATCTACAGTACATGGACCAGACTGCTACTGAGGCCTGGTCAGCAGGGGATCTACAGTACAGACTGCTACTGAGGCCTGGTCAGCAGGGGATCTACAGTACATGGACCAGACTGCTACTGAGGCCTGGTCAGCAGGGGATCTACAGTACATGGACCAGACTGCTACTGAGGCCTGGTCAGCAGGGGATCTACAGTACAGACTGCTACTGAGGCCTGGTCAGCAGGGGATCTACAGTACATGGACCAGACTGCTACTGAGGCCTGGTCAGCAGGGGATCTACAGTACAGACTGCTACTGAGGTCTGGTCAGCAGGGGATCTACAGTACAGACTGCTACTGAGGTCTGGTCAGCAGGGGATCTACAGTACAGACTGCTACTGAGGCCTGGTCAGCAGGGGATCTACAGTACATGGACCAGACTGCTACTGAGGTCTGGTCAGCAGGGGATCTACAGTACAGACTGCTACTGAGGCCTGGTCAGCAGGGGATCTACAGTACATGGACCAGACTGCTACGGGCTGGTCAGCAGGGGATCTACAGTACATGGACCAGACTGCTACTGAGGTCTGGTCAGCAGGGGATCTACAGTACAGACTGCTACTGAGGTCTGGTCAGCAGGGGATCTACAGTACAGACTGCTACTGAGGTCTGGTCAGCAGGGGATCTACAGTACATGGACCAGACTGCTACTGAGGCCTGGTCAGCAGGGGATCTACAGTAACAGACTGCTACTGAGGTCTGGTCAGCAGGGGATCTACAGTACATGCAGACTGCTACTGAGGTCTGGTCAGCAGGGGATCTACAGTACATGGACCAGACTGCTACTGAGGCCTGGTCAGCAGGGGATCTACAGTACATGGACCAGACTGCTACTGAGGTCTGGTCAGCAGGGGATCTACAGTACAGACTGCTACTGAGGCCTGGTCAGCAGGGGGATCTACAGTACAGACTGCTACTGAGGTCTGGTCAGCAGGGGATCTACAGTACAGACTGCTACTGAGGTCTGGTCAGCAGGGGATCTACAGTACATGGACCAGACTGCTACTGGGTCTGGTCAGCAGGGGATCTACAGTACAGACTGCTACTGAGGCCTGGTCAGCAGGGGATCTACAGTACAGACTGCTACTGAGGCCTGGTCAGCAGGGGATCTACAGTACAGACTGCTACTGAGGTCTGGTCAGCAGGGGATCTACAGTACAGACTGCTACTGAGGCCTGGTCAGCAGGGGATCTACAGTACAGACTGCTACTGAGGCCTGGTCAGCAGGGGATCTACAGTACAGACTGCTACTGAGGTCTGGTCAGCAGGGGATCTACAGTACAGACTGCTACTGAGGCCTGGTCAGCAGGGGATCTACAGTACAGACTGCTACTGAGGCCTGGTCAGCAGGGGATCTACAGTACATGGACCAGACTGCTACTGAGGTCTGGTCAGCAGGGGATCTACAGTACATGGACCAGACTGCTACTGAGGTCTGGTCAGCAGGGGATCTACAGTACAGACTGCTACTGAGGCCTGGTCAGCAGGGGATCTACAGTACAGACTGCTACTGAGGTCTGGTCAGCAGGGGATCTACAGTACAGACTGCTACTGAGGTCTGGTCAGCAGGGGATCTACAGTACAGACTGCTACTGAGGCCTGGTCAGCAGGGGATCTACAGTACATGGACCAGACTGCTACTGAGGCCTGGTCAGCAGGGGATCTACAGTACATGGACCAGACTGCTACTGAGGTCTGGTCAGCAGGGGATCTACAGTACAGACTGCTACTGAGGCCTGGTCAGCAGGGGATCTACAGTACTGCAGACTGCTACTGAGGCCTGGTCAGCAGGGGATCTACAGTACATGGACCAGACTGCTACTGAGGCCTGGTCAGCAGGGGATCTACAGTACAGACTGCTACTGAGGTCTGGTCAGCAGGGGATCTACAGTACATGGACCAGACTGCTACTGGTCAGCAGGGGATCTACAGTACAGACTGCTACTGAGGTCTGGTCAGCAGGGGATCTACAGTACATGGACCAGACTGCTACTGGTCAGCAGGGGATCTACAGTACAGACTGCTACTGAGGTCTGGTCAGCAGGGGATCTACAGTACAGACTGCTACTGAGGTCTGGTCAGCAGGGGATCTACAGTACATGGACCAGACTGCTACTGAGGCCTGGTCAGCAGGGGATCTACAGTACAGACTGCTACTGAGGCCTGGTCAGCAGGGGATCTACAGTACATGGACCAGACTGCTACTGAGGCCTGGTCAGCAGGGGATCTACAGTACATGGACCAGACTGCTACTGAGGCCTGGTCAGCAGGGGATCTACAGTACAGACTGCTACTGAGGTCTGGTCAGCAGGGGATCTACAGTACATGGACCAGACTGCTACTGAGGTCTGGTCAGCAGGGGATCTACAGTACATGGACCAGACTGCTACTGAGGCCTGGTCAGCAGGGGATCTACAGTACAGACTGCTACTGAGGTCTGGTCAGCAGGGGATCTACAGTACAGACTGCTACTGAGGTCTGGTCAGCAGGGGATCTACAGTACATGGACCAGACTGCTACTGAGGTCTGGTCAGCAGGGGATCTACAGTACAGACTGCTACTGAGGTCTGGTCAGCAGGGGATCTACAGTACATGGACCAGACTGCTACTGAGGCCTGGTCAGCAGGGGATCTACAGTACATGGACCAGACTGCTACTGAGGTCTGGTCAGCAGGGGATCTACAGTACATGGACCAGACTGCTACTGAGGTCTGGTCAGCAGGGGATCTACAGTACAGACTGCTACTGAGGTCTGGTCAGCAGGGGATCTACAGTACAGACTGCTACTGAGGTCTGGTCAGCAGGGGATCTACAGTACATGGACCAGACTGCTACTGAGGTCTGGTCAGCAGGGGATCTACAGTACAGACTGCTACTGAGGTCTGGTCAGCAGGGGATCTACAGTACAGACTGCTACTGAGGCCTGGTCAGCAGGGGATCTACAGTACAGACTGCTACTGAGGCCTGGTCAGCAGGGGATCTACAGTACAGACTGCTACTGAGGTCTGGTCAGCAGGGGATCTACAGTACAGACTGCTACTGAGGTCTGGTCAGCAGGGGATCTACAGTACAGACTGCTACTGAGGTCTGGTCAGCAGGGGATCTACAGTACATGGACCAGACTGCTACTGAGGCCTGGTCAGCAGGGGATCTACAGTACATGGACAGACTGCTACTGAGGCCTGGTCAGCAGGGGATCTACAGTACAGCAGACTGCTACTGAGGCCTGGTCAGCAGGGGATCTACAGTACATGGACCAGACTGCTACTGAGGCCTGGTAAGCAGGGGATCTACAGTACAGACTGCTACTGAGGTCTGGTCAGCAGGGGATCTACAGTACATGGACCAGACTGCTACTGAGGCCTGGTCAGCAGGGGATCTACAGTACAGACTGCTACTGAGGTCTGGTCAGCAGGGGATCTACAGTACAGACTGCTACTGAGGTCTGGTCAGCAGGGGATCTACAGTACAGACTGCTACTGAGGTCTGGTCAGCAGGGGATCTACAGTACATGGACCAGACTGTTACTGAGGTCTGGTCAGCAGGGGATCTACAGTACAGACTGCTACTGAGGCCTGGTCAGCAGGGGATCTACAGTACATGGACCAGACTGCTACTGGTCAGCAGGGGATCTACAGTACATGGACCAGACTGCTACTGAGGTCTGGTCAGCAGGGGATCTACAGTACAGACTGCTACTGAGGTCTGGTCAGCAGGGGATCTACAGTACAGACTGCTACTGAGGTCTGGTCAGCAGGGGATCTACAGTACATGGACCAGACTGCTACTGAGGCCTGGTCAGCAGGGGATCTACAGTACGCAGACTGCTACTGAGGTCTGGTCAGCAGGGGATCTACAGTACATGGACCAGACTGCTACTGAGGTCTGGTCAGCAGGGGATCTACAGTACATGGACCAGACTGCTACTGAGGCCTGGTCAGCAGGGGATCTACAGTACATGGACCAGACTGCTACTGAGGCCTGGTCAGCAGGGGATCTACAGTACAGACTGCTACTGAGGCCTGGTCAGCAGGGGATCTACAGTACAGACTGCTACTGAGGTCTGGTCAGCAGGGGATCTACAGTACAGACTGCTACTGAGGTCTGGTCAGCAGGGGATCTACAGTACATGGACCAGACTGCTACTGGTCAGCAGGGGATCTACAGTACAGACTGCTACTGAGGTCTGGTCAGCAGGGGATCTACAGTACAGACTGCTACTGAGGTCTGGTCAGCAGGGGATCTACAGTACAGACTGCTACTGAGGCCTGGTCAGCAGGGGATCTACAGTACAGACTGCTACTGAGGCCTGGTCAGCAGGGGATCTACAGTACAGACTGCTACTGAGGCCTGGTCAGCAGGGGATCTACAGTACAGACTGCTACTGAGGCCTGGTCAGCAGGGGATCTACAGTACAGACTGCTACTGAGGCCTGGTCAGCAGGGGGATCTACAGTACAGACTGCTACTGAGGCCTGGTCAGCAGGGGATCTACAGTACAGACTGCTACTGAGGTCTGGTCAGCAGGGGATCTACAGTACAGACTGCTACTGAGGTCTGGTCAGCAGGGGATCTACAGTACAGACTGCTACTGAGGCCTGGTCAGCAGGGGATCTACAGTACATGGACCAGACTGCTACTGAGGTCTGGTCAGCAGGGGATCTACAGTACATGGACCAGACTGCTACTGAGGTCTGGTCAGCAGGGGATCTACAGTACAGACTGCTACTGAGGCCTGGTCAGCAGGGGATCTACAGTACAGACTGCTACTGAGGTCTGGTCAGCAGGGGATCTACAGTACAGACTGCTACTGAGGTCTGGTCAGCAGGGGATCTACAGTACAGACTGCTACTGAGGCCTGGTCAGCAGGGGATCTACAGTACATGGACCAGACTGCTACTGAGGTCTGGTCAGCAGGGGATCTACAGTACATGGACCAGACTGCTACTGAGGTCTGGTCAGCAGGGGATCTACAGTACAGACTGCTACTGAGGCCTGGTCAGCAGGGGATCTACAGTACATGGACCAGACTGCTACTGAGGCCTGGTCAGCAGGGGATCTACAGTACATGGACCAGACTGCTACTGAGGCCTGGTCAGCAGGGGATCTACAGTACAGACTGCTACTGAGGTCTGGTCAGCAGGGGATCTACAGTACATGGACCAGACTGCTATGAGCTGGTCAGCAGGGGATCTACAGTACAGACTGCTACTGAGGTCTGGTCAGCAGGGGATCTACAGTACATGGACCAGACTGCTACTGAGGCTGGTCAGCAGGGGATCTACAGTACAGACTGCTACTGAGGTCTGGTCAGCAGGGGATCTACAGTACAGACTGCTACTGAGGCCTGGTCAGCAGGGGATCTACAGTACATGGACCAGACTGCTACTGAGGCCTGGTCAGCAGGGGATCTACAGTACAGACTGCTACTGAGGCCTGGTCAGCAGGGGATCTACAGTACATGGACCAGACTGCTACTGAGGTCTGGTCAGCAGGGGATCTACAGTACATGGACCAGACTGCTACTGAGGCCTGGTCAGCAGGGGATCTACAGTAACAGACTGCTACTGAGGTCTGGTCAGCAGGGGATCTACAGTACATGGACCAGACTGCTACTGAGGTCTGGTCAGCAGGGGATCTACAGTACATGGACCAGACTGCTACTGAGGCCTGGTCAGCAGGGGATCTACAGTACAGACTGCTACTGAGGTCTGGTCAGCAGGGGATCTACAGTACAGACTGCTACTGAGGTCTGGTCAGCAGGGGATCTACAGTACATGGACCAGACTGCTACTGAGGTCTGGTCAGCAGGGGATCTACAGTACAGACTGCTACTGAGGTCTGGTCAGCAGGGGATCTACAGTACATGGACCAGACTGCTACTGAGGCCTGGTCAGCAGGGGATCTACAGTACATGGACCAGACTGCTACTGAGGTCTGGTCAGCAGGGGATCTACAGTACATGGACCAGACTGCTACTGAGGTCTGGTCAGCAGGGGATCTACAGTACAGACTGCTACTGAGGTCTGGTCAGCAGGGGATCTACAGTACAGACTGCTACTGAGGTCTGGTCAGCAGGGGATCTACAGTACATGGACCAGACTGCTACTGAGGCCTGGTCAGCAGGGGATCTACAGTACAGACTGCTACTGAGGTCTGGTCAGCAGGGGATCTACAGTACAGACTGCTACTGAGGCCTGGTCAGCAGGGGGATCTACAGTACAGACTGCTACTGAGGCCTGGTCAGCAGGGGATCTACAGTACAGACTGCTACTGAGGTCTGGTCAGCAGGGGATCTACAGTACAGACTGCTACTGAGGTCTGGTCAGCAGGGGATCTACAGTACAGACTGCTACTGAGGTCTGGTCAGCAGGGGATCTACAGTACATGGACCAGACTGCTACTGAGGTCTGGTCAGCAGGGGATCTACAGTACATGGACCAGACTGCTACTGAGGCCTGGTCAGCAGGGGATCTACAGTACATGGACCAGACTGCTACTGAGGCCTGGTCAGCAGGGGATCTACAGTACATGGACCAGACTGCTACTGAGGCCTGGTCAGCAGGGGATCTACAGTACAGACTGCTACTGAGGTCTGGTCAGCAGGGGATCTACAGTACATGGACCAGACTGCTACTGAGGCCTGGTCAGCAGGGGATCTACAGTACATGGACCAGACTGCTACTGAGGTCTGGTCAGCAGGGGATCTACAGTACATGGACCAGACTGCTACTGAGGCCTGGTCAGCAGGGGATCTACAGTACAGACTGCTACTGAGGTCTGGTCAGCAGGGGATCTACAGTACAGACTGCTACTGAGGCCTGGTCAGCAGGGGATCTACAGTACAGACTGCTACTGAGGCCTGGTCAGCAGGGGATCTACAGTATATGGACCAGACTGCTACTGAGGTCTGGTCAGCAGGGGATCTACAGTACAGACTGCTACTGAGGCCTGGTCAGCAGGGGATCTACAGTACATGGACCAGACTGCTACTGAGGTCTGGTCAGCAGGGGATCTACAGTACATGGACCAGACTGCTACTGAGGCCTGGTCAGCAGGGGATCTACAGTACATGGACCAGACTGCTACTGAGGTCTGGTCAGCAGGGGATCTACAGTACAGACTGCTACTGAGGCCTGGTCAGCAGGGGATCTACAGTACAGACTGCTACTGAGGCCTGGTCAGCAGGGGATCTACAGTACAGACTGCTACTGAGGCCTGGTCAGCAGGGGATCTACAGTACAGACTGCTACTGAGGCCTGGTCAGCAGGGGATCTACAGTACAGACTGCTACTGAGGTCTGGTCAGCAGGGGATCTACAGTACAGACTGCTACTGAGGTCTGGTCAGCAGGGGATCTACAGTAGCAGACTGCTACTGAGGTCTGGTCAGCAGGGGATCTACAGTACATGGACCAGACTGCTACTGAGGCCTGGTCAGCAGGGGATCTACAGTACAGACTGCTACTGAGGTCTGGTCAGCAGGGGATCTACAGTACATGGACCAGACTGCTACTGAGGTCTGGTCAGCAGGGGATCTACAGTACAGACTGCTACTGAGGTCTGGTCAGCAGGGGATCTACAGTACATGGACCAGACTGCTACTGGTCAGCAGGGGATCTACAGTACAGACTGCTACTGAGGTCTGGTCAGCAGGGGATCTACAGTACAGACTGCTACTGAGGTCTGGTCAGCAGGGGATCTACAGTACATGGACCAGACTGCTACTGAGGCCTGGTCAGCAGGGGATCTACAGTACAGACTGCTACTGAGGCCTGGTCAGCAGGGGATCTACAGTACATGGACCAGACTGCTACTGAGGTCTGGTCAGCAGGGGATCTACAGTACATGGACCAGACTGCTACTGAGGTCTGGTCAGCAGGGGATCTACAGTACAGACTGCTACTGAGGTCTGGTCAGCAGGGGATCTACAGTACATGGACCAGACTGCTACTGAGGTCTGGTCAGCAGGGGATCTACAGTACATGGACCAGACTGCTACTGAGGCCTGGTCAGCAGGGGATCTACAGTACAGACTGCTACTGAGGTCTGGTCAGCAGGGGATCTACAGTACAGACTGCTACTGAGGTCTGGTCAGCAGGGGATCTACAGTACATGGACCAGACTGCTACTGAGGCCTGGTCAGCAGGGGATCTACAGTACAGACTGCTACTGAGGTCTGGTCAGCAGGGGATCTACAGTACATGGACCAGACTGCTACTGAGGCCTGGTCAGCAGGGGATCTACAGTACATGGACCAGACTGCTACTGAGGCCTGGTCAGCAGGGGATCTACAGTACATGGACCAGACTGCTACTGAGGTCTGGTCAGCAGGGGATCTACAGTACAGACTGCTACTGAGGTCTGGTCAGCAGGGGATCTACAGTACAGACTGCTACTGAGGCCTGGTCAGCAGGGGATCTACAGTACATGGACCAGACTGCTACTGAGGTCTGGTCAGCAGGGGATCTACAGTACAGACTGCTACTGAGGTCTGGTCAGCAGGGGATCTACAGTACAGACTGCTACTGAGGCCTGGTCAGCAGGGGATCTACAGTACATGGACCAGACTGCTACTGAGGTCTGGTCAGCAGGGGATCTACAGTACAGACTGCTACTGAGGTCTGGTCAGCAGGGGATCTACAGTACAGACTGCTACTGAGGCCTGGTCAGCAGGGGATCTACAGTACAGACTGCTACTGAGGCCTGGTCAGCAGGGGATCTACAGTACAGACTGCTACTGAGGTCTGGTCAGCAGGGGATCTACAGTACAGACTGCTACTGAGGTCTGGTCAGCAGGGGATCTACAGTACAGACTGCTACTGAGGTCTGGTCAGCAGGGGATCTACAGTACATGGACAGACTGCTACTGAGGTCTGGTCAGCAGGGGATCTACAGTACATGGACCAGACTGCTACTGAGGCCTGGTCAGCAGGGGATCTACAGTACATGGACCAGACTGCTACTGAGGCCTGGTCAGCAGGGGATCTACAGTACATGGACCAGACTGCTACTGAGGCCTGGTCAGCAGGGGATCTACAGTACAGACTGCTACTGAGGCCTGGTCAGCAGGGGATCTACAGTACATGGACCAGACTGCTACTGAGGCCTGGTCAGCAGGGGATCTACAGTACATGGACCAGACTGCTACTGAGGCCTGGTCAGCAGGGGATCTACAGTACATGGACCAGACTGCTACTGAGGCCTGGTCAGCAGGGGATCTACAGTACAGACTGCTACTGAGGTCTGGTCAGCAGGGGATCTACAGTACAGACTGCTACTGAGGCCTGGTCAGCAGGGGATCTACAGTACATGGACCAGACTGCTACTGAGGTCTGGTCAGCAGGGGATCTACAGTACAGACTGCTACTGAGGTCTGGTCAGCAGGGGATCTACAGTAAGGCAGACTGCTACTGAGGCCTGGTCAGCAGGGGATCTACAGTACATGGACCAGACTGCTACTGAGGCCTGGTCAGCAGGGGATCTACAGTACATGGACCAGACTGCTACTGAGGTCTGGTCAGCAGGGGATCTACAGTACAGACTGCTACTGAGGCCTGGTCAGCAGGGGATCTACAGTACATGGACCAGACTGCTACTGAGGCCTGGTCAGCAGGGGATCTACAGTAGGCAGACTGCTACTGAGGCCTGGTCAGCAGGGGATCTACAGTACAGACTGCTACTGAGGTCTGGTCAGCAGGGGATCTACAGTACAGACTGCTACTGAGGTCTGGTCAGCAGGGGATCTACAGTACAGACTGCTACTGAGGCCTGGTCAGCAGGGGATCTACAGTACAGACTGCTACTGAGGTCTGGTCAGCAGGGGATCTACAGTACATGGACCAGACTGCTACTGAGGCCTGGTCAGCAGGGGATCTACAGTACAGACTGCTACTGAGGTCTGGTCAGCAGGGGATCTACAGTACAGACTGCTACTGAGGTCTGGTCAGCAGGGGATCTACAGTACAGACTGCTACTGAGGCCTGGTCAGCAGGGGGATCTACAGTACAGACTGCTACTGAGGTCTGGTCAGCAGGGGATCTACAGTACATGGACCAGACTGCTACTGAGGTCTGGTCAGCAGGGGATCTACAGTACAGACTGCTACTGAGGCCTGGTCAGCAGGGGATCTACAGTACAGACTGCTACTGAGGCCTGGTCAGCAGGGGGATCTACAGTACAGACTGCTACTGAGGTCTGGTCAGCAGGGGATCTACAGTACAGACTGCTACTGAGGCCTGGTCAGCAGGGGATCTACAGTACAGACTGCTACTGAGGTCTGGTCAGCAGGGGATCTACAGTACATGGACCAGACTGCTACTGAGGTCTGGTCAGCAGGGGATCTACAGTACAGACTGCTACTGAGGCCTGGTCAGCAGGGGATCTACAGTACATGGACCAGACTGCTACTGAGGTCTGGTCAGCAGGGGATCTACAGTACAGACTGCTACTGAGGTCTGGTCAGCAGGGGATCTACAGTACATGGACCAGACTGCTACTGAGGCCTGGTCAGCAGGGGATCTACAGTACAGACTGCTACTGAGGCCTGGTCAGCAGGGGATCTACAGTACAGACTGCTACTGAGGTCTGGTCAGCAGGGGATCTACAGTACCAGACTGCTACTGAGGCCTGGTCAGCAGGGGATCTACAGTACAGACTGCTACTGAGGTCTGGTCAGCAGGGGATCTACAGTACAGACTGCTACTGAGGTCTGGTCAGCAGGGGATCTACAGTAAACAGACTGCTACTGAGGCCTGGTCAGCAGGGGATCTACAGTACAGACTGCTACTGAGGCCTGGTCAGCAGGGGATCTACAGTACAGACTGCTACTGAGGTCTGGTCAGCAGGGGATCTACAGTACATGGACCAGACTGCTACTGAGGTCTGGTCAGCAGGGGATCTACAGTACATGGACCAGACTGCTACTGAGGCCTGGTCAGCAGGGGATCTACAGTACATGGACCAGACTGCTACTGAGGTCTGGTCAGCAGGGGATCTACAGTACAGACTGCTACTGAGGTCTGGTCAGCAGGGGATCTACAGTACAGACTGCTACTGAGGCCTGGTCATTAGGGGATCTACAGTACATGGACCAGACTGCTACTGAGGCCTGGTCAGCAGGGGATCTACAGTACATGGACCAGACTGCTACTGAGGTCTGGTCAGCAGGGGATCTACAGTACAGACTGCTACTGAGGCCTGGTCAGCAGGGGATCTACAGTACATGGACCAGACTGCTACTGAGGCCTGGTCAGCAGGGGATCTACAGTACATGGACCAGACTGCTACTGAGGTCTGGTCAGCAGGGGATCTACAGTACAGACTGCTACTGAGGTCTGGTCAGCAGGGGATCTACAGTACATGGACCAGACTGCTACTGAGGTCTGGTCAGCAGGGGATCTACAGTACAGACTGCTACTGAGGTCTGGTCAGCAGGGGGATCTACAGTACAGACTGCTACTGAGGCCTGGTCAGCAGGGGATCTACAGTACAGACTGCTACTGAGGTCTGGTCAGCAGGGGATCTACAGTACAGACTGCTACTGAGGTCTGGTCAGCAGGGGATCTACAGTACAGACTGCTACTGAGGCCTGGTCAGCAGGGGATCTACAGTACATGGACCAGACTGCTACTGAGGCCTGGTCAGCAGGGGATCTACAGTACATGGACCAGACTGCTACTGAGGTCTGGTCAGCAGGGGATCTACAGTACAGACTGCTACTGAGGTCTGGTCAGCAGGGGATCTACAGTACATGGACCAGACTGCTACTGAGGTCTGGTCAGCAGGGGATCTACAGTACAGACTGCTACTGAGGCCTGGTCAGCAGGGGATCTACAGTACATGGACCAGACTGCTACTGAGGCCTGGTCAGCAGGGGATCTACAGTACATGGACCAGACTGCTACTGAGGCCTGGTCAGCAGGGGATCTACAGTACAGACTGCTACTGAGGTCTGGTCAGCAGGGGATCTACAGTACATGGACCAGACTGCTACTGAGGCCTGGTCAGCAGGGGATCTACAGTAGCAGACTGCTACTGAGGTCTGGTCAGCAGGGGATCTACAGTACATGGACCAGACTGCTACTGAGGCCTGGTCAGCAGGGGATCTACAGTACAGGACCAGACTGCTACTGAGGTCTGGTCAGCAGGGGATCTACAGTACAGACTGCTACTGAGGCCTGGTCAGCAGGGGATCTACAGTACACAGACTGCTACTGAGGCCTGGTCAGCAGGGGATCTACAGTACATGGACCAGACTGCTACTGAGGTCTGGTCAGCAGGGGATCTACAGTACATGGACCAGACTGCTACTGAGGCCTGGTCAGCAGGGGATCTAAAGTACATGGACCAGACTGCTACTGAGGTCTGGTCAGCAGGGGATCTACAGTACAGACTGCTACTGAGGCCTGGTCAGCAGGGGATCTACAGTACATGGACCAGACTGCTACTGAGGCCTGGTCAGCAGGGGATCTACAGTACAGACTGCTACTGAGGCCTGGTCAGCAGGGGATCTACAGTACATGGACCAGACTGCTACTGAGGCCTGGTCAGCAGGGGATCTACAGTACATGGACCAGACTGCTACTGAGGCCTGGTCAGCAGGGGATCTACAGTACAGACTGCTACTGAGGTCTGGTCAGCAGGGGATCTACAGTACAGACTGCTACTGAGGCCTGGTCAGCAGGGGATCTACAGTACAGACTGCTACTGAGGTCTGGTCAGCAGGGGATCTACAGTACATGGACCAGACTGCTACTGAGGCCTGGTCAGCAGGGGATCTACAGTACATGGACCAGACTGCTACTGAGGTCTGGTCAGCAGGGGATCTACAGTACAGACTGCTACTGAGGCCTGGTCAGCAGGGGATCTACAGTACATGGACCAGACTGCTACTGAGGTCTGGTCAGCAGGGGATCTACAGTACAGACTGCTACTGAGGTCTGGTCAGCAGGGGATCTACAGTACATGGACCAGACTGCTACTGAGGTCTGGTCAGCAGGGGATCTACAGTACAGACTGCTACTGAGGTCTGGTCAGCAGGGGATCTACAGTACATGGACCAGACTGCTACTGAGGCCTGGTCAGCAGGGGATCTACAGTACATGGACAGACTGCTACTGAGGCCTGGTCAGCAGGGGATCTACAGTACATGGACCAGACTGCTACTGAGGTCTGGTCAGCAGGGGATCTACAGTACAGACTGCTACTGAGGCCTGGTCAGCAGGGGATCTACAGTACAGACTGCTACTGAGGTCTGGTCAGCAGGGGATCTACAGTACAGACTGCTACTGAGGCCTGGTCAGCAGGGGGATCTACAGTACAGACTGCTACTGAGGCCTGGTCAGCAGGGGATCTACAGTACATGGACCAGACTGCTACTGAGGCCTGGTCAGCAGGGGATCTACAGTACATGGACCAGACTGCTACTGAGGCCTGGTCAGCAGGGGATCTACAGTACATGGACCAGACTGCTACTGAGGCCTGGTCAGCAGGGGATCTACAGTACATGGACCAGACTGCTACTGAGGTCTGGTCAGCAGGGGATCTACAGTACATGACAGACTGCTACTGAGGCCTGGTCAGCAGGGGATCTACAGTACATGGACCAGACTGCTACTGAGGCCTGGTCAGCAGGGGATCTACAGTACAGACTGCTACTGAGGTCTGGTCAGCAGGGGATCTACAGTACATGGACCAGACTGCTACTGAGGTCTGGTCAGCAGGGGATCTACAGTACAGACTGCTACTGAGGTCTGGTCAGCAGGGGATCTACAGTACATGGACCAGACTGCTACTGGTCAGCAGGGGATCTACAGTACAGACTGCTACTGAGGTCTGGTCAGCAGGGGATCTACAGTACATGGACCAGACTGCTACTGAGGTCTGGTCAGCAGGGGATCTACAGTACATGGACCAGACTGCTACTGAGGCCTGGTCAGCAGGGGATCTACAGTACAGACTGCTACTGAGGCCTGGTCAGCAGGGGATCTACAGTACAGACTGCTACTGAGGTCTGGTCAGCAGGGGATCTACAGTACATGGACCAGACTGCTACTGAGGCCTGGTCAGCAGGGGATCTACAGTACAGACTGCTACTGAGGCCTGGTCAGCAGGGGATCTACAGTACAGACTGCTACTGAGGCCTGGTCAGCAGGGGATCTACAGTAGACCAGACTGCTACTGAGGCCTGGTCAGCAGGGGATCTACAGTACATGGACCAGACTGCTACTGAGGCCTGGTCAGCAGGGGATCTACAGTACAGACTGCTACTGAGGCCTGGTCAGCAGGGGATCTACAGTACATGGACCAGACTGCTACTGAGGCCTGGTCAGCAGGGGATCTACAGTACAGACTGCTACTGAGGTCTGGTCAGCAGGGGATCTACAGTACAGACTGCTACTGAGGTCTGGTCAGCAGGGGATCTACAGTACAGACTGCTACTGAGGTCTGGTCAGCAGGGGATCTACAGTACATGGACCAGACTGCTACTGAGGCCTGGTCAGCAGGGGATCTACAGTACAGACTGCTACTGAGGTCTGGTCAGCAGGGGATCTACAGTACATGGACCAGACTGCTCTGACTGGTCAGCAGGGGATCTACAGTACATGCAGACTGCTACTGAGGCCTGGTCAGCAGGGGATCTACAGTACAGACTGCTACTGAGGTCTGGTCAGCAGGGGATCTACAGTACAGACTGCTACTGAGGCCTGGTCAGCAGGGGATCTACAGTACATGGACCAGACTGCTACTGAGGTCTGGTCAGCAGGGGATCTACAGTACATGGACCAGACTGCTACTGAGGTCTGGTCAGCAGGGGATCTACAGTACATGGACCAGACTGCTACTGAGGCCTGGTCAGCAGGGGATCTACAGTACAGACTGCTACTGAGGTCTGGTCAGCAGGGGATCTACAGTACAGACTGCTACTGAGGCCTGGTCAGCAGGGGATCTACAGTACATACAGACTGCTACTGAGGCCTGGTCAGCAGGGGATCTACAGTACATGGACCAGACTGCTACTGGTCAGCAGGGGATCTACAGTACAGACTGCTACTGAGGCCTGGTCAGCAGGGGATCTACAGTACAGACTGCTACTGAGGCCTGGTCAGCAGGGGATCTACAGTACAGACTGCTACTGAGGCCTGGTCAGCAGGGGATCTACAGTACAGACTGCTACTGAGGTCTGGTCAGCAGGGGATCTACAGTACAGCAGACTGCTACTGAGGCTGGTCAGCAGGGGATCTACAGTACAGACTGCTACTGAGGTCTGGTCAGCAGGGGATCTACAGTACAGACTGCTACTGAGGTCTGGTCAGCAGGGGATCTACAGTAACCAGACTGCTACTGAGGCCTGGTCAGCAGGGGATCTACAGTACAGACTGCTGACTGGTCAGCAGGGGATCTACAGTACAGACTGCTACTGAGGTCTGGTCAGCAGGGGATCTACAGTACAGACTGCTACTGAGGCCTGGTCAGCAGGGGATCTACAGTACAGACTGCTACTGAGGCCTGGTCAGCAGGGGATCTACAGTACATGGACCAGACTGCTACTGAGGCCTGGTCAGCAGGGGATCTACAGTAGCAGACTGCTACTGAGGTCTGGTCAGCAGGGGATCTACAGTACAGACTGCTACTGAGGTCTGGTCAGCAGGGGATCTACAGTACAGACTGCTACTGAGGTCTGGTCAGCAGGGGATCTACAGTAAACCAGACTGCTACTGAGGTCTGGTCAGCAGGGGATCTACAGTACATGGACAGACTGCTACTGAGGCCTGGTCAGCAGGGGATCTACAGTACATGGACCAGACTGCTACTGAGGTCTGGTCAGCAGGGGATCTACAGTACATGGACCAGACTGCTACTGAGGCCTGGTCAGCAGGGGATCTACAGTACAGACTGCTACTGAGGTCTGGTCAGCAGGGGATCTACAGTACATGGACCAGACTGCTACTGAGGCTGGTCAGCAGGGGATCTACAGTACAGACTGCTACTGAGGTCTGGTCAGCAGGGGATCTACAGTACAGACTGCTACTGAGGCCTGGTCAGCAGGGGATCTACAGTACATGGACCAGACTGCTACTGAGGCCTGGTCAGCAGGGGATCTACAGTACAGACTGCTACTGAGGCCTGGTCAGCAGGGGATCTACAGTACATGGACCAGACTGCTACTGAGGTCTGGTCAGCAGGGGATCTACAGTACAGACTGCTACTGAGGTCTGGTCAGCAGGGGATCTACAGTACATGGACCAGACTGCTACTGAGGCCTGGTCAGCAGGGGATCTACAGTACATGGACCAGACTGCTACTGAGGCCTGGTCAGCAGGGGATCTACAGTACAGACTGCTACTGAGGCCTGGTCAGCAGGGGATCTACAGTACAGACTGCTACTGAGGTCTGGTCAGCAGGGGATCTACAGTACATGGACAGACTGCTACTGAGGTCTGGTCAGCAGGGGATCTACAGTACATGGACCAGACTGCTACTGAGGCCTGGTCAGCAGGGGATCTACAGTACAGACTGCTACTGAGGTCTGGTCAGCAGGGGATCTACAGTACAGACTGCTACTGAGGTCTGGTCAGCAGGGGATCTACAGTACAGACTGCTACTGAGGTCTGGTCAGCAGGGGATCTACAGTACATGGACCAGACTGCTACTGAGGCCTGGTCAGCAGGGGATCTACAGTACCAGACTGCTACTGAGGCCTGGTCAGCAGGGGATCTACAGTACAGACTGCTACTGAGGCCTGGTCAGCAGGGGATCTACAGTACAGACTGCTACTGAGGCCTGGTCAGCAGGGGATCTACAGTACATGGACCAGACTGCTACTGAGGTCTGGTCAGCAGGGGATCTACAGTACAGACTGCTACTGAGGCCTGGTCAGCAGGGGATCTACAGTACATGGACCAGACTGCTACTGAGGACTGGTCAGCAGGGGATCTACAGTACAGACTGCTACTGAGGCCTGGTCAGCAGGGGATCTACAGTACATGGACCAGACTGCTACTGAGGTCTGGTCAGCAGGGGATCTACAGTACAGACTGCTACTGAGGTCTGGTCAGCAGGGGATCTACAGTACATGGACCAGACTGCTACTGAGGTCTGGTCAGCAGGGGGTGGCAATAGCAGAATCCACTAATTGAGTACATACTTTTGGCCATACATTAGTGTATTTTAATGGGGTCTAAGTCATATAGGGATAGTGTGGTAATTCCATTCCTAGGGAGTCTAGTCATTAACTAACATGCTGGATGTCTTCATGTCCAGGGAAGATTAATAGCTGGATGTCGAGGATAAGCTACTAACCATGCTGGAGTTCATCAGGGAGTCTAAGTCATTAACAACATGCTGGATGTCCATGTCCAGGGAGTCTAAGTCATTAACTAAAGCTGGATGTCCTTCATGTCCAGGGAGTCTAAGTCATTAACTAACCATCGTCCTTGTCTGGGAGTCTAAGTCATTAACTAACCATGCTGGATGTCCTTCATGTCCAGATGAAGACTGGACATCAGAATCCCCACCGCCTGAGAACGCTTGTTATTCAGCAGCTTGACCACCTGCAGAGAGAGAAACATTAAGACATGTCACACTCTGAGATTTAGAGAGAGAGAAACATTAAGACATGTCACACTCAGAGAGAGAGAGAGAGAAACATTAAGACATGTCACACTCAGAGAGAGAGAAACATTAAGACATGTCACACTCAGAGAGAGAGAGAAACATTAAGACATGTCACACTCAGAGAGAGAGAAACATTAAGACATGTCACACTCAGAGAGAGAGAGAGAAACATTAAGACATGTCACACTCAGAGAGAGAGAGAGAGAAACATTAAGACATGTCACACTCAGAGAGAGAGAGAAAGCATTAAGACATGTCACACTCAGAGAGAGAGAGAGAGAGAGAGAAACATTAAGACATGTCACACTCAGAGAGAGAGAGAGAGAAACATTAAGACATGTCACACTCAGAGAGAGAGAAACATTAAGACATGTCACACTCAGAGAGAGAGAGAAACATTAAGACATGTCACACTCAGAGAGAGAGAGAGAAACATTAAGACATGTCACACTCAGAGAGAGAGAGAAACATTAAGACATGTCACACTCAGAGAGAGAGAGAGAAACATTAAGACATGTCACACTCAGAGAGAGAGAGAGAAACATTAAGACATGTCACACTCAGAGAGAGAGAGAAACATTAAGACATGTCACACTGAGAGAGAGGGAGAGAGAGAGAGAGAGAGATGCATAAATCATGATAAAACAACATGAGAATTACTTGACACATTGGAAAGAATTAACAATAAAAACAGAGCAAAGTAGAATGCTATTTGGCCCTAAACAGAGAGTACAGAGTGGCAGAATACCTGACCACTGTGACTGACCCAAATTTAAGGAAACCTTTGACTATGTACAGACTCAGTGAGCATAGCCTTGCTATTGAGAAAGGCCTCCGTAGGCAAACCTGGCTCTCAAAATGAGGTGGAAACTGAGCTGCACTTCCTAACCTCCTGCCAAATGTATGACCATATTAGAGACACATATTTTCCAACTGACATTTAGTGGTGAGAACAGTTTTATTAAGGGTACAAAGTGATAACCACAAGCCAACATTTTCAGGATATGATTGACTTTTTTCTGTACTTCATTGTCTGCGTAGTTCTGTGCTCATTCCATCACATGCAGCAGGAAATGCCTTCTGCTTCAACCTTGCATCTTATGAAAATGTATGCTATTTGACATACAATATTCTGTCTATAATCAGAACCATTCCATTTCCTTGTTTTCACCTCAACAGGCCCTAGGTCAGTTTTGGCAATTAAATAATAATAAAAACAGTGTGATTAGAAA
The DNA here is from genome assembly GCF_020615455.1 of Coregonus clupeaformis. Classification (NCBI taxonomy): domain Eukaryota; kingdom Metazoa; phylum Chordata; class Actinopteri; order Salmoniformes; family Salmonidae; genus Coregonus; species Coregonus clupeaformis. The sequence continues at coordinate 605,148 of NW_025533628.1, forward strand.
TGACTGGTGTCCATTTCCCCATCAGCAGCTGTCGCACACTGAACGACTCAACTCTCCCTGTTCTCTGATTAAATAATGATCTCGTAGGAGGTTTAGAAACAGGCCAGTAGGTAGGTAGGTGAGAGAGAGAGAGAGAGAGAGAGAGAGAGAGTGAGAGAGAGAGTGAGAGAGTGTGAGAGAGAGAGTGAGAGAGTGAGAGACCCACAGTGACCTCACCACAAGACTGTAGCAGTGTGTCTTAAAGCCAATTTATGCTTGGATATATGGAGATAATGGAGCCGGAGGAGATGGCTGCCGTTTTTACGGGTTCCTAACCAATTGTTCTATTGTGTGTTTTTTCGCGTCATTTGTAACTTATTCTGTACATAATGTTTCTGCCACCGTCTCTTACGACCGAAAATAGCTTCTGGATATCAGGACAGCGATTACTCACCTCGTACTGGACGAAGATTTTGGTCTTTAACGAGTTGGGCGCGAAGGATTTATTTCAGACACCCGAGAAGGCCCAAATCCCTGTCATTCGCAGGAGAAAGAGACGGAGATATCGGGGACGTAGGTCGGGGTGCCTTGTAAGGATCCGGTGGCAAGTGGGTAATCTGCCTCTACCATCAGTCGTATTAGAATATCAAGAATATCCTACTAACAGGACATTAAAAACTGTAATATCTTATGTTTCACCGAGTCGTGGATGAACAAAGACATGAATAACATACAGCTGGCGGGTATCGGCAGGATAGAACGGCTGATTCCGGTAAGACAAGGGGTGGCGGTCTGTGTATATTTGTAAACAACAGCTGGTGCACGAAATCCAATATTTAAGGAAGTCTCAAGGGTTTGCTCGCCTGAGGTAGAGTATCTCATGATAAGCTGTAGACCACACTATTTACCAAGGGAGTTTTCATCTATACTTTTCGTAGCTGTCTATTTACCACCACAAACCGATGCTGGCACTAAGACCGCACTGAATGAGCTGTATAAGGCCATAAGTAAACAGGAAAACGCTCATCCAGAGGCAGCGCTCCTAGTGGCCGGGGACTTTAATGCAGGGAAACTTAAATCCGTTCTACCTAATTTCTACCAGCATGTTAAATGTGCAACCAGAGGAAAAAAACTCTAGATCACCTTTACTCCACACACAGAGACACGTACAAAGCTCTCCCTCACCCTCCATTTGGCAAATCTGACCATAACTCTATCCTCCTGATTCCTGCTTACAAGCAAAAACTAAAGCAGGAAGCACCAGTGACTTGGTCAATAAAGAAGTGGTCAGATGAAGCAGATGCTAAGCTACAGGACTGTTTTGCTAGCACAGACTGGGATTCTTCCGATAGCATTGAGGAGTACACCACATCAGTCACTGGCTTCATCAATAAGTGCATCAATAACGTCATCCCCACAGTGACCGTACGTACATATCCCAACCAGATGCCATGGATTACAGACAACATCCGCACTGAGCTAAAGGGTAGAGCTGCCGTTTTCAAGGAGCGGGACTCTAACCCGGACACATAAGAAATCCCGCTATGCCCTCCGACGAACCATCAAACAGGCAAAGAGTCAATACAGGACTAAGATTGAATCGTACTACACCGGCTCTGATGATCGGCGGATGTGGCAGGGATTGAAAACTATTACAGACTACAAAGGGAACCGCAGCCGCGAACTGCCCAGTGACACGAGCCTACCAGACGAGCCAAATTACTTCTATGCTCGCTTCGAGGCAAGCAACACTGAAGCATGCATGAGAGCATCAGCTGTTCTGGAAGTTTTAACCAGATGACTATGTGATCATGCTCTCCGTGATGTGAGTAAGACCGTTAAACAAGTCAACATTCACAAGGCTGCAGGGCCAGACGGATTACCAGGACGTGTACTCCGAGCATGTGCTGACCAACTGGCAAGTGTCTTCACTGACATTTTCAACATGTCCCTGACTGAGTCTGTAATACTAACACGTTTCAAGCAGACCACCATAGTCCCTGTGTCCAAGAACACTAAGATAACCTGCCTAAATGACTACAGACCCGTAGCACTCACGTCTGTAGGCATGAAGTGCTTTGAAAGGCTGGTCATGGCTCACATCAACACCATTATTCCAGAAACCCTAGACCCACTCCAATATGCATACCGCCCCAACAGATCCACAGATTATGCAATCTCTATTGCTCTCCACACTGGCGTGAGAATGCTATTCATTGACTCCAGCTCAGTGTTCAACACCATAGTGCCCTCAAAGCTCATCACTAAGCTAAGGACCCTGGGACTAAACAGCTCCCTCTGCAACTGGATCCTGGACTTCCTGACGAGCCGCCCCCAGGTGGTAAGGGTAGGTAACAACACATCTGCCACGCTGATCCTCAACACGGGGGCCCATCAGGGGTGCGTGCTCTGTTCCCTCCTGTACTCCCTGTTCACCCATGACTGCATGGCCAGGTACGACTTCAACACCATTATTAGGTGGTAGGCCTGCATATGAGACAGCCTATAGGGAGGAGGTCAGAGACCTGGCCGTGTGGTGCCAGGATAACAACCTCTCCCTCAATGTGATCAAGACATAGGAGATGATTGTGGACTACAGGAAAAGGTGGACCGAGCATGCCCCCATTCTCATCGACGGGGCTGTAGTGGAACAGGTTGAGAGCTTCAAGTTCCTTGGTGTCCACATCACCAACGAACTATCATGGTCCAAACACACCAAGACAGTCGTGAAGAGGGCACGACAAAATCTATTCCCCCTCCGGAGACTGAAAAGTTTTGGCATGGGTCCTCAGATCCTCAAAAAGTTATACAGCTGCACCATCGAGAGCATCCTGACTGGTTGCGTCACTGCCTGGTATGGCAACTGCTCAGCCTCCGACCGCAAGGCACTACAGAGGGTAGTGCGTACGCCCAGTAAATCACTGGGGCCAAGCTTCCTGCCATCCAGCCCTAAAAATTGTCAAAGACTCCAGCCACCCTAGTCATTGACTGTTCTCTCTGCTACCGCACGGCAAGCGGTACCGGAGCGCCAAGTCAAGGTCCAAAAGGCTTCTTAACAGCTTCTACCCCCAAGCCGTAAGACTCCTGAACAGCTAATCAAATGGCTACCCGGACTATTTGCATTGCCCTGGCCCCATAGTACACTACAGGGAATAGGGTGCTATTTGGGACTTAGCCAGAGACTGGAGCAGCATGTGTTTACTGTGCTTTCCCTGCAGACCAAGAAAACTAAAAAAACAAACATGTTTTCTGATTTGTATCAGAAACTCAAGACAATGGTCAGTTATCCACTGTTATTCAGCCTGCGTCAATGGCTGGAAACAATCTCCATCTAAGCAGAAGTGTATTACGTACAGACAAACTTTCCCCTTCAGAAAGTAAACAGATGACCCCGAATACCTTCTCTCGCTCTATCCCCGGTCGGTCGGTCGGTGTCACCAGTCACCAGGACCCGTCAACCAAGATCTAACCACGTAAACTGACTCAGTACGTCGTCGGTTCTGCTCTGCAAGGTTAAGGAGGAATGGAAAGAAAAATGGGCCTCTCCTGGATGGGAGGACATGTTAGAGCTCTGGGGCCCCAGATCTAGTCTGATCTGGGATCAGTGCCTTTTAGATCACAATGAAAAGGTGTACTTTGGTCAGGTGGCGAACCTGGTCCTAGAACAGCACTTACACTACTGATGCTTAAAATATAAAAACCCCCCCTGGTCTTTCATCTGTGACCATTACAGTCTGTAAAATGTGATCGGGACACACAGTAGACAGAACTGATTGGCTCTTTTGCATTCCACAGCCAGCTAGGGGCTAGAGAATTGCTGTGACGTCAACAGCCATGACATCAGACTGGGGCTAGACCAATCAACAATGGAAAGAGTAAAAAGGCTTTTATCAGATCAATGAGGAGGCAGAACGACATTGTTACCACAGTGTACGATACATACTTTGATAAGGACAATTGATTTGGTGAATGAAAGAGCTGAAAACCAAATGAGAACGGAGTGATTCAACTAGGAAACATTCTCTTAAAAAAACTTTCACCATAATATGTCCCCAAAAGAAATGACAGCATATTTAGTCGATTCATTTAAAGAAAAATATTGTCAGGCTTTTCAATAAAAGACAATTGCAGTGGCATTAAAAAATAAATAGTCTATGCACTGCAATGTTTTATTTTACCCAACTCGGCTAAGACATAAGCATTAAGCGTTTCAGAAATATTCATTCACATGCAATCCTCATCAGAATGCTCAGTATTTTCTCTTACAGTAAAAATCAGGTTCCTAAGACAGATCTTCAATCTGACTATAATATGCCATTTAGCAGACGCTTTTATCCAAAGCGACTTACAGTCATGCGTGCATACATTTTTTTTTTTTTTGTGTATGGGTGGTCCCGGGGATCGAACCCACTACCTTGGCGTTACAAGCGCCGTGCTATTCCAGCTGAGATACAGAGGACCACTGCAAACAACATGATACATACCCAGCTTCAACACTTCCTATTGCTGGCATGCCGACCAGAATGAAACTAAAGAAAACATGTTACTTTATTCAAATAAAATGTTTCCGGGCCACCTCTGGCAGCTAGCAGAAAAATAACTGTGGCAGGTAAATAACATTTCAAAATCAGTAAAAAATGATCAGAAAAATCACAGGAATCCTGAGGACACTGCTGCCTGGCAACACAGACTCCTAGCTCCGGCCAAACGCTAGGCCACGCCCACGGACGTTAGTCTCTTCTCCTCATTGGATCGGAGTACCTTCCAGACCCTTCACCCAACGCCAACACATTTGGGCCGTCTGATTGGTCCAGAAACCGATGGGTTGGGTCAGAGCCAGAACACACGTGGGTAAAAAATTCATAATTGGCTTTGATACTCTGATTGGTTAGAGATGATCCAATCGCTGATGACTGTTTAGCACAACGCCCTTTATCTCAAATTCCGAGCAGCTGAAGGACCAACCGGTAGAGGGAAGTTCCAATGGAATGTGTGTCAACATTCTTCTGGTTGTAAGGAACATTTCCATGATTGTGCACTCCTATGTTTCAGAATGAGCCCCACAGACGCCAGAACACCAAGCAGCCCCCTGCCTCAGCCCCAGTCCCATAAAGCCCCAGCTCCAACCTCAAGCCTCCCTTCACATCCAACCAGGCCTAGTCTCAACCTCAAGCCTCCCTTCACATCCAACCAGCCCTAGTCTCAACCTCAAGCCTCCCTTCACATCCAACCAGCCCTAGTCTCAACCTCAAGCCTCCCTTCACATCCAACCAGCCCCTAGTCTCAACCTCAAGCCTCCCTTCACATCCAACCAGCCCTAGTCTCAACCTCAAGCCTCCCTTCACATCCAACCAGCCCTAGTCTCAACCTCAAGCCTCCCTTCACATCCAACCAGCCCTAGTCTCAACCTCAAGCCTCCCTTCACATCCAACCAGCCCTAGTCTCAACCTCAAGCCTCCCTTCACATCCAACCAGCCCTAGTCTCAACCTCAAGCCTCCCTTCACATCCAACCAGCCCTAGTCTCAACCTCAAGCCTCCCTTCACATCCAACCAGCCCTAGTCTCAACCTCAAGCCTCCCTTCACATCCAACCAGCCCTAGTCTCAACCTCAAGCCTGCTACATTCCTTCCGCCATGACTGAACCTCAATCCTGCTACATTCCTTCCGTCATGACTGAACCTCAATCCTGCTACATTCCTTCCGCCATGACTGAACCTCAAACAGAGACACACTATACAGGCTAGGACTGCTCAGATCAGCTAAAGACTGCTCTGTCTGTGTGTGTGTGTGTGTGTCTGTGTCTGTCTGTGTGTGTGTGTGTCTGTGTGTGTGTGTGTGTGTGTGTGTGTGTGTGTGTGTGTGTGTGTGTGTGTGTGTGTGTGTGTGTGTGTGCGCGCGCGTGTGTGTTGTATATGATCCCGTGGGCTTTAGTGTTACGGCAGCGTAGTTCTTTATTGATGACAGATCCTGGTTCTGCCACTCCAGTCAAAACACCAAGCTCTATGGAGCTCTGATGAAATCCCTTCATCTGAACATGGTTAGGTCAGGCTACATGGTTTAGATGTTTAGAGGTCGGGCTACATGGTTTAGATGTTTAGAGGTCAGGCTACATGGTTTAGATGTTTAGAGGTCGGGCTACATGGTTTAGATGTTTAGAGGTCGGGCTACATGGTTTAGATGTTTAGAGGTCGGGCTACATGGTTTAGATGTTTAGAGGTCGGGCTACATGGTTTAGATGTTTAGGGGTCGGGCTACATGGTTTAGATGTTTAGAGGCCGGGCTACATGGTTTAGATGTTTAGAGGTCAGGCTACATGGTTTAGATGTTTAGAGGTCAGGCTACATGGTTTAGATGTTTAGAGGTCGGGCTACATGGTTTAGATGTTTAGAGGTCGGGCTACATGGTTTAGATGTTTAGAGGTCGGGCTACATGGTTTAGATGTTTAGAGGTCGGGCTACATGGTTTAGATGTTTAGAGGTCGGGCTACATGGTTTAGATGTTTAGAGGTCGGGCTACATGGTTTAGATGTTTAGGTCAGGCTACATGGTTTAGATGTTTAGGCCGGGCTACATGGTTTAGATGTTTAGGCCGGGCTACATGGTTTAGATGTTTAGAGGTCAGGCTACATGGTTTAGATGTTTAGAGGTCGGGCTACATGGTTTAGATGTTTAGGCCGGGCTACATGGTTTAGATGTTTAGAGGTCAGGCTACATGGTTTAGATGTTTAGAGGTCGGGCTACATGGTTTAGATGTTTAGGCCGGGCTACATGGTTTAGATGTTTAGAGGTCAGGCTACATGGTTTAGATGTTTAGAGGTCGGGCTACATGGTTTAGATGTTTAGGCCGGGCTACATGGTTTAGATGTTTAGAGGTCAGGCTACATGGTTTAGATGTTTAGAGGTCGGGCTACATGGTTTAGATGTTTAGAGGTCAGGCTACATGGTTTAGATGTTTAGAGGTCGGGCTACATGGTTTAGATGTTTAGAGGTCGGGCTACATGGTTTAGATGTTTAGAGGTCGGGCTACATGGTTTAGATGTTTAGGTCAGGCTACATGGTTTAGATGTTTAGGCCGGGCTACATGGTTTAGATGTTTAGAGGTCGGGCTACATGGTTTAGATGTCAGGCTACATGGTTTAGATGTTTAGAGGTCGGGCTACATGGTTTAAATGTTTAGAGGTCGGGCTACATGGTTTAGATGTTTAGAGGTCGGGCTACATGGTTTAGATGTTTAGAGGTCGGGCTACATGGTTTAGATGTTTAGGCCGGGCTACATGGTTTAGATGTTTAGAGGTCGGGCTACATGGTTTAGATGTTTAGAGGCCGGGCTACATGGTTTAGATGTTTAGAGGTCAGGCTACATGGTTTAGATGTTTAGAGGTCGGGCTACATGGTTTAGATGTTTAGAGGTCAGGCTACATGGTTTAGATGTTTAGAGGTCGGGCTACATGGTTTAGATGTTTAGAGGTCGGGCTACATGGTTTAGATGTTTAGAGGTCGGGCTACATGGTTTAGATGTTTAGAGGTCGGGGTACATGGTTTAGATGTTTAGAGGTCGGGCTACATGGTTTAGATGTTTAGAGGTCAGGCTACATGGTTTAGATGTTTAGAGGTCAGGCTACATGGTTTAGATGTTTAGAGGTCGGGCTACATGGTTTAGATGTTTAGAGGTCAGGCTACATGGTTTAGATGTTTAGAGGTCGGGCTACATGGTTTAGATGTTTAGGCCGGGCTACATGGTTTAGATGTTTAGAGGTCGGGCTACATGGTTTAGATGTTTAGAGGTCGGGCTACATGGTTTAGATGTTTAGAGGTCGGGCTACATGGTTTAGATGTTTAGAGGTCGGGCTACATGGTTTAGATGTTTAGAGGTCGGGCTACATGGTTTAGATGTTTAGAGGTCAGGCTACATGGTTTAGATGTTTAGAGGTCGGGCTACATGGTTTAAATGTTTAGAGGTCGGGCTACATGGTTTAGATGTTTAGAGGTCGGGCTACATGGTTTAGATGTTTAGAGGTCGGGCTACATGGTTTAGATGTTTAGGCCGGGCTACATGGTTTAGATGTTTAGAGGTCGGGCTACATGGTTTAGATGTTTAGAGGTCGGGCTACATGGTTTAGATGTTTAGAGGTCGGGCTACATGGTTTAGATGTTTAGAGGTCAGCCTACATGGTTTAGATGTTTAGAGGTCAGGCTACATGGTTTAGATGTTTAGAGGTCGGGCTACATGGTTTAGATGTTAAGGCCGGGCTACATGGTTTAGATGTTTAGAGATCGGGCTACATGGTTTAGATGTTTAGGCCGGGCTACATGGTCTGCCTCCTCAATGGCATCCTACTCCTTACCAAGGGCCCTGGTCAAAAGAAGTACACTATGTGCATTGGTCAAAAGAAGTGCACGGTGTAGGGAACAGGGTGGCATTAGGGGCACAGCCATGGGTAAAGGTTGGGCTACATTTACAGGAAGAGGGGAAACTACCAGCCAGACAGACATCTACCACTAAGTAGAACTGTACTGTAGTCAGCCCTCAGCACCGTTCTGGGCCCAGAAGAAATATATCTAAGTCCCAAATGACATCCCATTCTCTTTGTAGTGCACTACTTTTGACCAGAACCCATTCGGAATAGTGTGCCATACTGGATGCATCCATATACTTGTTATATGGGAACCTGTCTGGCATCATGGACACCTTTAGCCTGGTCCCAGATCTGTTTGTTGTGTCTCACTCTGTCACGCCGTGACAATGAACATGGGAGTTGGTAAGACAGCACAAGGATATCTGGGACCAGGCTAGCACACTATACACACCTTAGTACACTATAACACCACTGGTCCAGTTAAAGCTATGGACCAGGACCCTGGGCAGAGCAGAGAGCCATGAGAACAGACAACTAAGGGATCTGATTCTTCAGGAGGACAGTCAGTCATTCTAATGGAGAACTGGGCCTAAGTTGACAGGACCTAAGATCACATCCATTCCCAGTTCAGCTGAAACCCCAGAACCCAGACAGTTCAACTGAAACCCCAGAACCCAGACAGTTCAGCTGAAACCCCAGAACCCAGACAGTTCAACTGAAACCCCAGAACCCAGACAGTTCAACTGAAACCCCAGAACCCAGACAGTTCAGCTGAAACCCCAGAACCCAGACAGTTCAGCTGAAACCCCAGAACCCAGACAGTTCAACTGAAACCCCAGAACCCAGACAGTTCAACTGAAACCCCAGAACCCAGACAGTTCAGCTGAAACCCCAGAACCCAGACAGTTCAGCTGAAACCCCAGAACCCAGACAGTTCAGCTGAAACCCCAGAACCCAGACAGTTCAGCTGAAACCCCAGAACCCAGACAGTTCAGCTGAAACCCCAGAACCCAGACAGTTCAGCTGAAACCCCAGAACCCAGACAGTTCAACTGAAACCCCAGAACCCAGACAGTTCAGCTGAAACCCCAGAACCCAGACAGTTCAGCTGAAACCCCAGAACCCAGACAGTTCAACTGAAACCCCAGAACCCAGACAGTTCAGCTGAAACCCCAGAACCCAGACAGTTCAGCTGAAACCCCAGAACCCAGACAGTTCAACTGAAACCCCAGAACCCAGACAGTTCAGCTGAAACCCCAGAACCCAGACAGTTCAGCTGAAACCCCAGAACCCAGACAGTTCAGCTGAAACCCCAGAACCCAGACAGTTCAACTGAAACCCCAGAACCCAGACAGTTCAACTGAAACCCCAGAACCCAGACAGTTCAACTGAAACCCCAGAACCCAGACAGTTCAGCTGAAACCCCAGAACCCAGACAGTTCAGCTAAAACCCCAGAACCCAGACAGTTCAGCTGAAACCCCAGAACCCAGACAGTTCAACTGAAACCCCAGAACCCAGACAGTTCAGCTGAAACCCCAGAACCCAGACAGTTCAGCTGAAACCCCAGAACCCAGACAGTTCAGCTGAAACCCCAGAACCCAGACAGTTCAACTGAAACCCCAGAACCCAGACAGTTCAGCTGAAACCCCAGAACCCAGACAGTTCAACTGAAACCCCAGAACCCAGACAGTTCAGCTGAAACCCCAGAACCCAGACAGTTCAACTGAAACCCCAGAACCCAGACAGTTCAGCTGAAACCCCAGAACCCAGACAGTTCAGCTGAAACCCCAGAACCCAGACAGTTCAACTGAAGGAGAACAACAGAACAGCTGGAAGGAAGGAAGACAGAGAGGAGGAGAACTCCAACATAAACAGGACAGGAGGACAGGACAGGACAGGAGGACAGGGGAAGAGGACAGGACAGGACAGGACAGGAGGACAGGACAGGACAGGAGGACAGGACAGGACGACAGGAGGACAGGGTAATAGGACAGGAGGACAGGGGAAGAGGACAGGACAGGACAGGACAGGAGGACAGGACAGGACAGGAGGACAGGACAGGACGACAGGAGGACAGGGTAATAGGACAGGAGGACAGGGGAAGAGGACAGGACAGGACAGGACAGGAGGACAGGACAGGACAGGAGGACAGGACAGGACGACAGGAGGACAGGGTAATAGGACAGGAGGACAGGGGAAGAGGACAGGACAGGGGAATAGGACAGGACAGGGGAATAGGACAGGAGGACAGGACAGGGGAGGAGGACGGGACAGGACAGGAGGACAGGACAGGGGAAGAGGACAGGACAGGGGAATAGGACAGGAAGAGAGGACAGGACAGGGGAATAGGACAGGAAGACAGGACAGGAGGACAGGACAGGACAGGACGACAGGACAGGACAGGAGGACAGGAC
>NW_025533629.1:0-200000 GCF_020615455.1 Coregonus clupeaformis
AGTCTCAGACAAGGTTACTCACCACTCATCACTCATTCTCCAACGTGTCCGTTACACCGAAATGGATAACCCGTTTCTCTCTCCCACCCCCCACCCCCCATTCCCTTCCCCATTCTAGTGTGACTCAGACATGGCTTCCCATCAATATGCAGCGTGTGGCAGTTTGTTAATCCTCCTCTCTGCTGACTTGACACTCAGCAGTTGTGATTGTATATTCTGCTGGACCTAACAGGACCCTGGTTGTACTGTTAGGAGGGGGCATAAAAACCCCAGTGACAGCCATGGCTCTGGGCCCTCCACTCCTCTGTAACCAGGAGGGGAAAAAACAGACGGGTTGCCAGGTTTGCCACCACTTTGAGAATGAATGAGGACCAGAAATGGCGGGTTGTCAGATTATTTTTTTATTTTGCCTTTAAAACTAAGAAGATGTTTCCTGCTGCACTAGCCTATTGTATCTGCTGTATGGGTCTAACTACGTAAGGTTCTTCTACGGTTATTGTGTCAAAATAGATTCAATGATCAATTATTATATTGATAGATCTGAATGAAAGACTATAGAATGGGCTACCTTGAGGCTTTTCTCCCATTGGATATCTCCACCAGGCAGAGCCTAAGGGCCTGTGTATGCCCTGTCTATACTGTTCAGAACAGACGGAGGAAGTGGAAAGATGAATATTCTCTCTGTCCATAACAGGGCTGTCAGAGTAAATCAGTCAACTCAAGTTAACTTTTTTGTAATTTTATTGTACTAATATTATGGCAGTGATTAAAGGCATTGTTTGAAAGAGTTGGAAATACATTCAAAAACATCCAAAATACATAATCTATACAGCTAAAAACGACAACGCGATGTCAAAACAAGTTGACTTGGAGGTTAAAGAAAGTGTGCTTTATCAATTTATCTGATTTTACTAACCGTTACTTTGGACAAAATCATGACACCAATATTCTTGTAATGTTCAGCAAATTCAGATTTTACGATTAATTGTGATTAATCACACAAAAAAATCCTGTGATTTATGCGATACATTTGTTGAATCGTTTGACAGCCCTAGTTCATAATGAAGGATGTTACAGTGGGGTAGTTTAGTTTGTGTGTTTGTCAGGGTACCACTCTCACTCCTCACACCCTTCTGTCTGTCTGTGTGTGTGTGTGTGTGTGTGTGTGTGTGGGGGGGGGGTCTTACCCATGGGTTGGCTAGATCCTGATGATTGGGGATACTCAGGTATGTGAGTTGAACCTTTCCTCCTCTTCCTGTGGAAGTGATGGAATGTGTCAAGGGAGTCCTCCATCCACTATACCTCCTATCAGATAGTTACATTCTGTTGCATCACCTTGTTGTGTCTCTGTCTGCCTGTCTGTCTCTCTCACATCTCAGTCAATTGGGAAATGCACACACACATGCACACACGCACACACACACACACACGCACACACACGCACATATATATACACACACACACACACACACACACACACAGACACACACACAGACACACACCATATTTAATTCAGTAATTGATACTAATTTAAAATGTAAATTAAATGTTGAAATGAAATGCTGAGATTGGATAACAGGAGACATTAGTGTTGGCTAAAGTAAACTGCTTTATATCAGAGTAAAACATATATTTGAGCTGAGTATGGATGATAAAGAACCCAGGCCATCCCTAACAGCCACATCTCTTTAAGTGCACACTAAACATTATTTACTGTTGGGATGGGTCCTGGTCTGATGAGTCAGCAGAATCTGCCGTTTAAGTCATTGGCACTGTTGCTCCCACTGCAGACAGCAATAGATTTGTGCTAAGTAGAGGACTGATGAGCCTTAGTCACACACTTAGTCACTCAGGACAATACTTAGTCACTCAGGACAATACATAGTCACTCAGGACAATACATAGTCACTTATGACAATACTCAGTCACTCAGGACAATACTTAGTCACTCAGGACAATACTTAATCACTCAGGACAATACCTAGTCACTCAGGACAATACTTAGTCACTCAGGACAATACTTAGTCACTCAGGACAATACTCAGTCACTCAGGACAATACTTTGTCACTCAGGACAATACTTAGTCACTCAGGACAATACTTAGTCACTCAGGACAATACTTAGTCAGGACAATACGTAGTCACTCAGGACAATACTTTGTCACTCAGGACAATACTTAGTAACTCAGGGCAATACTTAGTCACTCAGGACAATACTTAGTCACTCAGGACAATACTTAGTCACTCAGGACAATACTCAGTCACTCAATACTTATTCACTCAGGACAATACTTAGTCACTCAGGACAATACGTATTCACTCAGGACAATAATTAGTCACGCAGGACAATACTTAGTCTCTCAGGACAATACTCAGTCACTCAGGACAATACTCAGTCACTCAGGACAATACTTAGTCACTCAGGACAATACTTAGTCACTCAGGACAATACTCAGTCACTCAGGACAATACTTAGTCACTCAGGACAATACTCAGTCACTCAGGACAATACTTAGTCACTCAGGACAATACTCAGTCACTCAGGACAATACTCAGTCACTCAGGACAATACTTAGTCACTCAGGACAATACTCAGTCACTCAGGACAATACTTAGTCACTCAGGACAATACTCAGTCACTCAGGACAATACTTAGTCACTCAGGACAATACTCAGTCACTCAGGACAATACTTAGTCACTCAGGACAATACTCAGTCACTCAGGACAATACTTAGCCACTCAGGACAATACTTAGTCACTCAGGACAATACTTAGTCACTCAGGACAATACTCAGTCACTCAGGACAATACTCAGTCACTCAGGACAAGGCCTTAAAACACTTTGATCTCGACTAAGAGCCTATAATGCTGTCCAGTTCTGGACTGCATTGTTGTTTACAGCATACACATAAACTTGAAGTAGTCTGCACCACCTTTCCTCCAGTTTGGAATTCTCATGTAACATTTTTTAGGTAGTATCCGATGATATACAGTACCAGTCAAAAGTTTGGACACGCCTTACTCATTCAAGGGTTTTTCTTTATTTTTACTATTTTCACATTGTACAATAATAGTGAAGACATCAAACCTATGAAATAACACATATGGAATCATGTAGTAACCAAAAAAAGTGTTAAACAAATCAAAATATATTTTATATTTGAGATTCGTCAAATAGCATTGATGACAGCTTTGCACACTCTTGGCAAACTTTTGACTGGTACTGTAAATGCAATTAAAGTTGTCTATCATGGTCCACTGAGCGATTATGCTGACCTATAGCAGGGTGACAAGCTAACAGACTAAATCTACAGACTGTTGACTCCCAGATGTGTGTCGAGGGGTTAGGATGGGGACTGCCATATCGACTCATCATCAGTGTGTGTGTGTGTGTGTATGTGTGTGTGCATGCGTGTGTATACAGTATTCACATCTGCAAGTGTGTTTCATGAGGGGTTCATGTGAGTTCCATTGTGTGTGTGTGTGTGTGTTTGTGTCGTGCATAGTTGTGTGTGTGTGCTCACGTGCCTCCCTCTCTCTCTCTCTTCATCCTCATTCAGATTTTACTCTCTACCTTATATTCTGATGGTGACGCTGTTCACTCATCTGAGTGGGATTCACAGCAGGAATGAGCAGGAGGTCAAAGGTCAAAGTTGCTCTACTTTGAGTGATTTACTTCTTCCTCAACCCTATGGTTCCTTAATAATTCACACTAAAAGACAGGGGTAAGGTACTGATGCGAGACAAAGGGAGGTAGCTGAATGGACGGGCATGGGTCCAATGTTTTTAAAATGTTTGTATTTTAAAATGTTTGTATTCATATTTGATGAAGACGGTTATGGGATGTGGATACATTCCACACAGATGTTTCATGTGTTCTGGTACTATGTTTTACGTCACTTTTAGAATCCAACTGCTCTAGATTTCCATTCCATTTTTCATGTAGGCTACTGTGAGAATGCATGTTTGGATTCATGTAATTGATGAAACAATGTTTAATGTGTGAAACAAAAATAACCTTAACTGTATGATGATTCAAACATGCTCTCTCCCAAAATGTTTTTGTAACTACCGGCAAACAGTAATTTTAGATGAAGGAAATTGAATGTAGAAGATCAAAATCCATTCTTATTTACCATGGCCTTCTGTGCCTTTCATAACAGTGCATAGACATGCATGTCATTGAGATCACATGTTAAAGATTCCTATTTCCTTCATAAATTTTTTCCTTTGGTTAAAAGGAAAGCTCCTACATTAGTAATAATAGAATTACAGTGCCTTGATCAAGTTCATCACAATCAGAATGTAAAAGTTACGGGTGGAGCCGGGTCGTTGCGGGCCGGGCGGGATTAACACTCCCGTGGGATAAAAGTGAATGCTGGGAACGTCTGGCTCCGGCCCAGTTCTAGGAAATCCAGCTTTCCCTGGACAAGGCCTTAATCCATTGTTTGTGTTTCCTATAGACACTGGGCAGGTGGCTTATAGGAGAGGTTCAGCCGTGGCCATTAAAATGGACTGGCTTCACTGGGAGACAGGCATAAAGTACTGACTCACACACTCTCCCACCTAGTATAACTTTACCTGGTAAACACTCCTACCCAGTTTAACCCTACCACACACTCTCCTACCTAGTATAACTTTACCTGGTAAACACTCCTACCCAGTTTAACCCTACCACACACTCTCCCACCTAGTATAACTTTACCTGGTAAACACTCCTACCCAGTTTAACCCTACCACACACTCTCCTACCTAATATAACTTTACCTGGTAAACACTCCTACCCAGTTTAACCCTACCACACACTCTCCTACCTAATATAACTTTACCTGGTAAACACTCCTACCCAGTTTAACCCTACCACACACTCTCCTACCTAGTATAACTTTACCTGGTAAACACTCCTACCAGTTTAACCCTACCACACACTCTCCCACCTAGTATAACTTTACCTGGTAAACACTCCTACCCAGTTTAACCCTACCACACACTCTCCTACCTAGTATAACTTTACCTGGTAAACACTCCTACCCAGTTTAACCCTACCACACACACTGCTGCCTAATATAATCTGCCACACACTCCTAACCAGTACATCCCTACCATGTAGTCTTATACAGGGAACAAAGACTATTCTTTCAGCCGTACTCTTGCAGGGCAAATCCCAATAAAAAGCAAACTTTTGTGTTTAAATGAAAACAATAAAAAATGACTGGAAGTCATTATCGGTCCTCTGAAACCATTTACAGTTTGACCCAACACCGCATCTTCACTAATTAGTTTGGCAGTATTTAGTGAGCCCTTGGGCGGTAGAGAATTCCATGGCACCGGTGCTGACTGGCCTTAAACTACAGTACATTCCTCTATCCCCATGAACCAGCGAGGCTGATTTTGGGGTTGTTGTGGCGCTATTCCCAGTCCTCATTCCCTACGGACTCCCCAGGTTGCGTCTAAAATGGCACCCTATTCCCCTACATAGTGGGCGGCAGGTAGCTTAGTGGGTAAGAGCGTTGTGCCAGTAACCGAAAGGTCGCTGGTTCTAATCCCCGAGCCGATTAGGTGAAAAATCTGTCGGTGCCCTTGAGCAAGGCACTTAACCCTAATTGCTCCTGTAAGTCGCTCTGGATAAGAGCGTCTGCTAAATGACTAATTATTTATATTTATTATAGTAGTGCACTACTTTTGACGAGAGCGCTATGGGTCCTGGTCAAAAGTAGTGCACTATATAGGAAATAGGGTGCCATTTGGAACGCAGCCCCTATCTCTGTGCTGGGCTTTGGTCCTGAAGTATGACATCATCAGAGGAGAGGGACTCAACAAAAAAAACAACACCCAAACCTGGTCTGAATCATGGATCCACCAGTGAGACAGAGTTCACTTTTATACAGGAGATTATTGTGTGTGTGTGGTTGTGTGTGTGTGTGTATGCACCCCAGACGGACCTCTCATTGACAAGCAATACGAACTCAGAGCAGACCTGAGTTCTTTACCTTCTATCAGATCATTTAGCTGCACTTGACAGAGCTGGCCTGGCAGCAATATAACCAATATAATAGTCCCAAAAGTACAAACTGCAAACCCCCCCTCATCTAGCACTCGAGTCTGGCTCAATCAAACGCTCGAGCTAAAAAACTAACTGTTTGAACTATTAGAATTCCAAACTTTTCAGAACTTTTGAAACGGCACAAGAGGAAGGTCAGTGAGTAAGATGATTTGTTCTGTTGGATGAGGATGGTGTCTCGATATCGTAAGTAAACAATGGGTCGACCTGCGATGCAATCACTCTGCAGTAGTGTGTTAGAGCCATAATGGACTTTCTATTTACGGTGATGCTGTAATGACCCTCTAACTACCAACGTAATGGAGTGGAGATGGAGGGATGGGTCTGAAAGAGAGAGAGCGAGAGCGAGAGAGGGTGAGGGAGGGGAGGAGGAGAGAGAGAGAGAGAGGGAGGGGGAGGAAGAGAGAGAGAGAGAGAGAGAGGGGGGGGCTGAAGGCCCCAGTGTCTGAGTCACAATAGTGGGGTCTAGGGACTTTGTGAAGGACACAGGTAGGGCTGTGTGCCTCACCTGACCATCCATTAACAAACCTCTTACTGACAATGTGGACACACTCATAGGATAAACACATATCCAATTATTTTAGGAATTAGTCAAATAAATAAAGCTAATTGGAGAAAATGGATTAGTGATTGAGCGGTGTTTGATATGGAGATAAGGTTTAATCTGTGCAGAATAGGTGTGTGTGTGTGTGTGTATGTGTGTGTGTGTGTGTAGTAACAGGATACTATCAGAATGTGGTTCTGATTAAGTGTTTTGATATGATTTGCCTCTGGAAGAGAAGACCAATACAATCAAAATCATCACAAGCCAGTCCTTTTCCAACTGTCACATCACCAGTACATTGGTAGTATGTGACCAGTACATCACCAGTACATTGGTAGTATGTGACTAGTACATCACTAGTACATTGGTAGTATGTGACCAGTACATCACCAGTACATTGGTAGTAAGTGACCAGTACATCACCAGTACATTGGTAGTATATGACCAGTACATCACCAGTACATTGGTAGTATGTGACCAGTACATCACCAGTACATTGGTAGTATGTGACCAGTACATCACCAGTACATTGGTAGTATGTGACCAGTACATCACCAGTACATTGGTAGTATGTGACCAGTACATCACCAGTACATTGGTAGTATGTGACCAGTACATCACCAGTATATTGGTAGTATGTGAGGTAATATACTGTGGAACAAGGACACAGATGGCTAGTTCACAGACATATTAGCCCTACTTTAAATACAGTACATATTTACAACTTTAACCCTCCTGTAAAGTGCAGTAAATTTGTAAAACTTTAACCCTACTGTAAAATACAGTACATATTTACAACTTTAACCCTCCACGTCTCCCTCTTACCCCTGTCCCCCTCTTCTTCTCTACTGAGCGCTCACTCAATTTGTATAAAAGTAGAGCATCACCCCATAAATATTGAGCAGGTGTTGGACGACGTTCGCTGAGTGTTTTCATTCAGCTTTTAGTCTTCAATCTCCCTCCCTTTACTCTGAGTAACTTCCTTGAGATGGATGGCCATACTACACGATGCCCTTGGACAGGATGTGGATTGTATATCAGTCTTTAAAGCTGGAAGTACCACTGTCATCGCTCAGAGTTTCACTCCCTGCGTTTAAACGTCCATTTAGCGTTGGTCCTCCTTGAAACTCTTGTGTCAGCACTTCCTTGACACTCACACTCACACACACACACACGCACACGGTCAAAAAGCAGAGCGAAGCGCAATAAAACGTTTTACTGCAGAGCTATTAGAAACCTTATCTGTTGTTGTTTACATAATGTCTGAGGTACTGTCGATACAACAACCTTCCTTTGGCCTGTGCACCATCTCCTGCCGTTGTGCCGTTGAGCAAGGCACTTAAACTCCTCACAATTGCTCTCCATCCAAGGGCGCTGCTTTGCTGCTGACCCTGTGTGTCACGTTCGGCTTGCAGACGGGTCAGACCAAGGCGCAGCGTGATATGCGTACATGTTTATTTAAACTGAATAAACACACAACAAAAAAATAAACAAACGAAACGTGAAGTCCTAAGGTAAAAAACACACACACACACACACACACACACACACACACACACACACACACACACACACACACACACACACACACACACACACACACACACACACACACACACACAACAAACCTTACCCGGAACAAGATCTCACAACCCACTACTGCCAATAGGCTGCCTAAGTATGGTCCCCAATCAGAGACAACGAGCTACAGCTGCCTCTGATTGGGAACCACACCGGCCAACATAGAAATACACATAATAGAACACCAACATAGAACTAACACAACAAGGAATACACACACCCTGATTCAACATATAAGCGTCCCCTGAGTCAGGGCGTGACAGTACCCCCCCCCAAAGGTGCGGACTCCGACCGCGCAACATAAACATAACAGGGTAGGGGCCGGGTGGGCATTCCGCCTCGGAGGCGGATCCGGCTCCGGGCGTGACCACCACCTATTCTCCGCCTCCCTGTTGCGCCCCTGGTCTGGTCTGGACCTCGGCGCGCTGCTTGCCCTCTCCTTCCTCCTATGAAGTACCAAGCCCTGTCTGGACCCTGGTGTGGGAGACCCCGAACCTGGAGAGGGGCTGACGTCTGGGTCTGGACTGGAACCGCTGACTGGAGCTGAACCCGACGACGGTGGAGCGAACTACTCTGGCTCGGAGTAGAGCCGCTGACCGGAGCTGGATCAGGCACCGGTGGAGCGGACTGCTCTGGCTCCGGAGTGGAGCCGCTGACCGGAGCTGGACTAGACCCCGGTGGAGCGGATTGCTCTGGCTCCGGAGTGGAGCAGCTGACTGGAGCTGAACTGGGCACCGGTGGAGCGGACTGCTCTGGCTCCGGAGTGGATCCGCTGACCGGAGCTGGACTGGACCCCGGTGGAGCGGATTGCTCTGGCTCCGGAGTGGAGCAGCTAACCGGGGATGGATCAGGCACCGGTGGAGCGGACTGCTCTGGCTCCGGAGTGGATGAGCTGACCGGTGCCGGACCAGGCACCGGTGAAACATGCACGGGCCGTGCCGGACTGGACACACGCACCACTGGTCTGGTGCGAGGAGCAGGCACGGGCCGGACCGGACTAGGAACACGCACCACTGGCTTGATGCGAGGAGCAGGAACAGGCCGGGCTGGACTGGCGACACGCACCACTGGCTTGATGCGAGGAGCAGGAACAGGCCGGGCCGGGCTGGCGACGCGCACCACTGGCTTGGTGCGAGGGGCAGGAACAGGCCGGACCGGGCTGGCGACGCGCACCACTGACTTGGTGCGAGGGGCAGGAACAGGCCGGGCCGGGCTGGCGACGCGCACCACTGGCTTGGTGCGAGGGGCAGGAACAGGCCGGGCCGGACTGGCGACGCGCACCACTGGCTTGGTGCGAGGGGCAGGAACAGACCGGGCTGGCGACGCGCACCACTGGCCTGGTGCGAGGAGCAGGAACGGGCCGGACCGGACTGCGAAGGCGGACTGGAGGTCTGGAGCGGAGAGCTGGCACAACCCGTCCTGGCTGGCTGCCCACTTTCGCACTACACGTGCGGGGCGCTGGCACAGGACGCACTGGGCTGTGCACGCGCACTGGCGATACAGCTCTTAGAACTGGCGCAGGATACGCGGGACCGAGGAGGCGTACTGGAGACCAGGAGCGTTGAGCCGGCACACCCCGTCCTGGCTGGATGCCCATCTTCGCACGGCACGTGCGTGGTGCAAGCACAGGACGTACAGGACTGTGCCGGCGCACTGGCGACACAGTACGTAGCTCCACATAACATGGAGCTTGCCCAGTCATACGCCTTCTCGCGTGAGTACGGGGAGTTGGCTCTGCTCTAACCCTAGGCTCCGCCAACCACCCTCTTAGCCCCCCCCAAAAAAAATGTATTGGGGGTGTCTCTCGGGCTTCTTCCTCGACCGGCTTCCTCTGTGCTGCCGTTGCTCCTCTCCTGCCTGGGCATCTACCTTTGCCCATGGCCCTTTCCCCGCAAATATCTCCTCCCATGACCACCATTTGCCCACCTGTGACATGGCAATTCGCTCTTCCTGGGCACGCTGCTTGGTCCTCGTTTGGTGGGATCTTCTGTCACGTTCGTTCATGAACGGGTCAGACCAAGGCGCAGCGTGATATGCGTACATGTTTATTTAAACTGAATAAACACACGACAAAACAATAAACAAACAAAACGTGAAGTCCTGAGGTTAAACACACACAACAAACCTTACCCGGAACAAGATCCCACAACCCACTAGTGCCAATAGGCTGCCTAAGTATGGTCCCCAATCAGAGACAACGAGCTACAGCTGCCTCTGATTGGGAACCACACCGGCCAACATAGAAATACACATAATAGAACACCAACATAGAACTAACACAACAAGGAATACACACACCCTGACTCAACATATAAGCGTCCCCTGAGTCAGGGCGTGACACTGTGCCTCTCAACGTGTGTGTAAATACTGGGGTGTTGGGCTTGGCAAAAGACAAATTGCCGTTCTAACCAGTGTACAATAAAGTTGTATTGTATTCTGTTCTAATCTATGTCAAGGTTGACGAACTCACCTGACTGAGAGTACACGACACTAGCAGGGAAAGGGAAAGGGGGATATCTAGGCAGTTGCACAACTGAATGCATTCAACCAAAATGTATCTTCCGCATTTAACCCAACTCTGAATCAGAGAGGTGTTGCCTAGGCTATATCATGGCTACGGGACAAATGTTTAATGTATGTTGTGGCACAGATTTTCACCTGAGCTTTGATCTGTTCTCTCTGTCCTCTCAATTGTACAGACAGGTTACAATTTACAAAACAGCCGACACTTTGGCTATTGCATGGGTTAACATGGTGGCACAATGACTCCAATAACCCCACTGAAATAATCTATAAAGGAGAGCAAAAACGGATTAATCCTTCACTTGAAAGTTGAGTAATCCGCGACTCAGCATCCGCTTGTTAGCGGATTTGTGTGATCAAACTTTCTCTTAACATGTGAAGACATAATGCTCCCAGACAGTTATGTGAATAGTAGAGAGAGGGTGCTTTTCCCCACTCCCACAATAATAACGACCATGTTAAATGTATCACTTGAAGGTTTGTGTTTGGTCTAGGGGATTTCTCAGCTAATCACATATTCCGTGTCATTTTATTAGGCGCTAACGTATGTTTTGAGATCAAATTCTGTTAATGACTTTAAAAGGCTTAAAATGGAGGACGTCGAGACTGACCTCTAATGTGGGTTTGCTTTCCAGCAGCTTTACCGATATGTGAATTTCATTTAATTGAATGTGAATTTTCATCTGTTATTTAAAGTAACTTTAAGGTAGCTGAGGCCAGACTAGCTGATCCGTCTCACTCTTATCATTATCTGGGGCAAAGAGAGAGGTTTTGTTTTTTGATGTGATCTTGGGCAGCTGTCGTGTTGGGTTGGATGAAAAACCTAAAAGTAACTCAATCAAAAGCTGAGTAAAAAGACAGAAACAGCAGAGGTTCAGAGGTTCAAAAGGATATGTGTCTGGATGGGACAGAAGCCTCATTGTCAGGGAGAGAGACATAGGCCGTAGTTAATTACATGTTTCTACTTAAGAAATGAAGAACCTTTCTATGAAAGGGCTCTTTAAATGAGACCTTAGACTCTATTCTCTCTGAGTCTAAGACATCTTCTTACAACAAGGGTCATGGCTCCAGATACAACACACACACACACACACACACTACTCAAGTCTCTTATACTTTACCAACTCTACTAATAACCCATCTCCTTTCACCTCTGGATCACTCTGTCATTCCCAGAAACCTTTCAGTGGATACGACTAGCTCGTATAGTAACACACCAGGCAGACCAATCACACCACAGCTAGCTTGGCACCTCATCATTATCTGGCAAAGTCCCTGCATAGTGGGTGCTCCTGAGAGGTGGAGGGGTACAGTCTGAGCTCCTAATAGACTGGACAAAGCACTGCCTTTGTGTTCCTCCTCACATTGTCACAGCAGCACACTGTGACTGATGCAGGGACTGAGGCCAACATAACTTTCTTCTCTCACTGAGATGATTAGATCAGACCATCCACAGGCAGACCTCCAGTCTAAGACAAATTGGTTTTGGCCCTTTACTTATCTGGTCAGGGTGTGAGGTTCAGTGGTGAGGAGAACTGAGGGCTCACACGGCCTAATAGAAATGGCACCCTAAAGGTGTAGACACAGAGGTGTCAAACTCATTCCATGGAGGGCCGAGTGTCTGCTGGTTTTTGGTATTCCTGTTCATTTTGTGCCCAATTAAGACCTTGACAACCAGGTGAGGGGAGTTCCTAACCAATCAGTGACCTTAATTGACCAATGTAGTACAAGGAAAGAGTGAAAACACGCAGACACTCGGCCCCCCGTGGAATGTGTTTGACACCCTAAAGGTGTGGAGGGAAAGAAAGAAAAACCTGCAGACACGCGGCCCCCCGTGGAATGTGTTTGACACCCTAAAGGAGGGACTCAAATCTTACTGTTCGTTTCCTTCTGACAAAAGACAGAATATGATGTCTTTCAACGGATGTCTTGATGTCGTCATGAAAACATTGTCTTTACTTGGTAGTTATCTGGCTATCTGATGTCTCCTCAACCAGAAATCCAGTTTACAACCATAAAATTACGTCATTATGACATCCCATACAAAATGTTGCATGCCGGGACAACAGAGAATGACAGAGCTGAGTCACGTGTTTGGCCTTCGATCCAACAGGTTGCCCAAGCTCCTCTAACAATGGACTTCTGCACGGTTTTACGAATGGTTGCAAAGCACTCTGTATATATGAAATCTATGTCAGTGGAGTGTAACCGTTTTTAGCCTGCCATTTTATAGATACGTTTTTACACTGCATGGGCTTAAGTAATGGACCGTGAGAGAAAAAAGGGTTCTTGAGGGGAAAATAAGACGAATATTACCTCAGCTCTTTGGAGTGGATGGAAGTAAACAGGATGTTCTCAGAAGCCCTCAACCACTCAGGTGAGCTCAGAGCCAGCGACCTGGAAGGAATGGGACCGTCATTCACTTTAAGTGTCTCATGTTAGAGTGAAATGGATGGAAATCCAAAGTAGTGGAGGACTATCAACTGTGTGGCCAACTTAAATGGACTTGTTTCTTCTTGAATTAATATATTTTGTCCAACAGTAAGTGGAGATAGGAAATAAGGTCTGCCAGTTCCCTGTTGCCATGTTCACGTTCACTTTCTCCAGTTATTGGGACTTTTCTGAGAGTAAAGGGATAGATTTCTTCACTCGGTTTGATTAGCTTTTTCTAGAGCACAAAACGGCTGCTTGGTAAAACACAACATGTATTTTCTACAGTATGGAAGCCATGCTTTATAGCCTACACATAACAACATCGATTTTAGTAGATAGAAACTCAACCCTCTTCCAATTCCTCTTTCTTTGACTATTTTCAACTGTCCCAGACAGCAAGAGCAGTATCAAATACAGCTTCTTCTCAGAATTCATTTGAATAATACTTACAAGACAAAAATGGCCCCTCTGAAACAAGCAGGAATTTTATAATAAAGACAGTCTTTGTTGGCCCATTTAGAATAAGAGAGTCCCTCTATGGAGTGCAGACATTGCACCAGCAGTCCTATAGTGAAAAAATACCTCAACTAACCCATCTCTTCAGTCAGTGAAAGGCAGACCAAGTTCAGCTACAGTGCCCCTCTGACAAATACCCGACTGTTTGAATATAAATACACACTCAGTCACCATCACACTAAATAAGACATGGACTGGACCTGTCATCTCTATTCACCCTGACACACTCCGTTAAAGGGGCAATCTGTGATTGCTACATCCATTTTTGGACTTTTAAATTATTGATATATAGCCCACGATTCTTGAGGAATATAACTTATAAACGTCTCATGAGCTTTGTTCAACTGTCTAACCCCCCCAGAACCCAAAATATAAGCATGTTTTACTCCTTTGTTTGTAAACATTTTCATTGTAAACAAACACTGTATAGCCCTGTATATTTTTTTACTTTGGGACTATGGATGGTCAGTCCTGGCATTCATAGCTCTGTCTATGAATTTGAGAGTGGTTACATTTCTCTAGCCCCATCCCTCTGCCTTTTCCCCAAAATAGTGGCAGGGTGGCCTTTGTTAGTGTTTATAGCGAACAGTCATTTTTAGCCTTGCAATAAACCAAAACCATATATTAGATACTCTACTGCCCTCTACTGAATATGGTTCCCGTTGTCACAGTAGTCAATGAATACCTTTAGCATGTCAGTTAATACCCTTTGTAATACTGCCCTCATCTGGCAAAACAGTGCAGGACAGGTATAGGCCTACATTTGTGTTTGGTAAAATACTAAGGTTTGGCCTAAATCGGCAATATCGGGGGGAAAACTCTGAAGAAAGACAACCTTCTCTCCAAACATTCACAGCAACTACCAAATAAGAAATAAGCTAACAGACTAAAAAAGGAAATCTTTGCCAGGGCAAACACCAGACAAAATTATCTTAGTACAAGTAAGCTAAGTAGGCCTACATCTACCCTATCATAATAAAAATATATATAAAATGGTATTATGAGGCTTTATGCCTATTGTTTGTTCGTCATCCTCGGACATTTGTAAACAACGTCTACTCAAGTTAATCTCGTTAAAGAGACACTTCCGTCTATAGATGCGCAGTTAGCCAGCGGACCAGGATAGGCTACCTATAGCCTGTGTTTAAAACTATAATGTTGATCACATGGGTGGACTGCCACTCCTTGTATCCATACAACCTGTCTATGACTTTGAGCATGGTTAGGTAACAACTCCACAGCTCCATCTCTCAGCTTTATAGCAAGTGGCAGGGCCGCTTTGGGCTGAAACAGACTCGGGTTTGTCAATAGTTTAGGAAGATGCCTTCGGCTAGCCGATAATAATTAGCCTAATGACAAAATTGAAATAATTATTTTCACAAGAATAAACCCATTGAAGCGCGCAAAGGGATTAAATCCCAAAAGACGCTGCTAGCCATATTTTATCCAGTGAAAATGAAAAGAAAAGTCAGCTCCTCTCTCACATCCGCTATAGAGTGGCTCGAGCGAGTTTCAGTGGCGCGAAGCAGCAGTTGCAGACAGTGCGCGCGCGTCGTGAGCACCTGTCACAAGGTAAAGAGCAGGAGAACCGTGTTGTTCGAATAGTACCAGAGGATATTGCAGTGGCTTGAAGCTGGAGCAAGTACACAACACTCCACCACACTTCCACTGGGCTGGGCCAGAGAGGCAGCAACCACCCATTTGGACCGATGTTCTGGCCGAAATGCAGTCTCGACACATCTACATTCGGAATAAGATCGGTGAGGGCATCCAAGCGACCAGTTTTCAGGTAGGTCACCCCAACGGGAGAAGATAGACAGTTAACTATTCTCCTCAAACTGTTTTGTTTTCAAACAAAACAACTTTGGCACTTTTATAATTCCTTGTTTTACTACACACCATGTCTCATGCGGTTGTAGAATGTTTTATCATACAATCTCAATATTTAGTGTCTAGGCTACTGAATGTTGTTTTAAATCAAAGAAAACAATCCAAAATATCCCAGCTTCACATAGTAATTACTAGACTAAGTAATACATGTGCTATAAATCACCTTTTGTAAGATGTTGTATAGACAGCATGCCCTATTTTTTTTGCTGGTTTTTATGAAACATGTAACGTGTTATTTCCTCCCCTAGCCTCTGGAATGTATTTAGCCTATGTGATTTCTTACCAAGTGTTTTCACCTAATAACAATATGGTCACACCACAGCAAGATACAATACAAGACGAAGGGACACCCAGTGACTAACGTGACCCAGTTAAGATGGCCCTATTTGGTGTAGATTCAGGAGAAAAGTAGGTTCTGATATTTTAATAGTGACATTGTTACTAACTCTGGAGACTTAGCCATAAGTGGAGCAAATCACTGCTAGATAATTAACCGGCCCCTTAGAGGTTCAGGATATGTCTATATTTGGCCCTTTTAGAGACTTGCTAATGAAAGTCGGAAACAGTGAAAGTCTTGATTATAGATAGGGTTGAAACATTTCGTGAATCTTCCCAAAATCCTCAGGTTTTCCGTAAATCCAGGTTGGATATTTTTGGATTTCCTGCATATTCCCTCTTGATTCCAGGATAATTCCAACCAGGATTTCTGGAAAACCTGGGAATTTTGGGAAAGTTACCAGAATTTTGCAACCCTTATAGATCATTATGTTTCCTTGAATGTCAATGTTATCGTGGAAATGTTACTAGCCAACATAACATTACAAGTACTACTACAGAGCTACAGTAAGGTACATCTCTCCTATGGTGGGAGGACACTGGCTGTGCTAGAGACGGAGTGGGGGGTTGTGATTGGCCTGTAGGTGTCATGTTGCCAGTGTCATGTCTGCCCTATGGGGGGCGATGTCACCGGGCTGCTCTGACAGTTCTCACACTGAGACCCCCCACCCTACGCACACACACGCACGGCACGCACACGGCACACATTCACGCACGCACACAGACACACACACACCCACACACACACACACACACACACAGTCTTCCAAAGCCTGCCAGGATTACAGAGGACAAACGCCACAGGAGTCTCCTGGCATCAATATATAGAATAGATAGACTAATTGATACTCCCAGTTGGTATTAAATAGAACTTTGCGGCCCCGCCCGCCTGTGTGGAAAACAACCCATGGTTACCTTGGTTACCCCATTGGCTCACAGCAAAAACTATACTTATTCAAACACAATTTTCTTGTTGTCTGCTTGTTTTAGACAATTACAAAACTACATTTAAGAAAAGTACAACATGTCTAAAGATTAATTTTCAACATTGCCTGCTCCCAAGCGTTCTCACTACTTAGTCCCCTGCAGCTCAGTTGGTAGAGCATGGCGCTTGCAACGCCAGGGTTGTGGGTTTGTTTCCCACGGGGGGCCAGTATGAAAATGTATGCACTCACTAACTGTAAGTCGCTCTGGATAAGAGTGTCTGCTAAATGACTAAAATGTAAAAATGTTAGAAAAACTTCATATTGTAGGGTTTCCCTCATGCCCCTTTTCATGACGCCGCTAACGTTAGCCACGTGACTGAGTGCTAGCTAGCTACCAACCAGAACATTAAGCTATCCAAGACCAACAACACAAACAAACGGATTATAAAGCTACAAGTAGTGAGTGGAGTTAAAAACGAACTACTAAAAGTTAAACGTCTTACCTGTGATTAAATATTTTCCACACACATAGCTACGTGTAGCCTACTTGGACACTGGGTCTCCACAATTTCCCACTCTTCCACACCGAATAGCCTGAAGCCCCAGAGGTGTTCTCGCAGGCTCTTTTTCCCTACATGGGAGCATTACGAACCGTAGGTAGGGATTTCTGACCTGGTTACATGTACATTGAACAACACAGCAGCTTTTCAGCATGTTTTGTTATTTCTGTATAACAAAAAAATCTACGACTAAGTTGACTCTTTTACAATGGGGGTCAATGGGAAATAATGTTTGTTTTCCCCAATTTGTGGTCATGGTTGAGGGGAATTCCTTCTTATGACATGAATACCGACTCGGAGTATACACACCAAGATATAGAATAGAACACAATATAATTGAATAGAATATAATTTAATTACTTAATATTTCCAGAATGAACTATGGAATATAGGTAAGATGTAACACGGAAAGCAATTAAATCAGTAACTGCTGTGTACAGTAGCATTATGTATTGTTATTTTTAATCTGTTAATGTTTCTGTTGTTCTTGAGCTTGATTTCCCTTGAGAAGGACTGGGGTGACTTGGTTGGTTGTGCTGCTTGTCTGATCCCACACAGGTGAACCGAGGGACCTACTCCAGGAGGAGCCGATTGAAAAGGTCTGATGGCAGCACCACCTCCACTAGCTTCATCCTCAGACAGGTAGGACTCCGGGGTTTCCCCTAGGTACAGATCTAGGATCATCTTCCCCTCCCCCAATCCTAACCTTAACCATTAGTGGGGGAAATGCAAAACTGACTGAAGATCAGTGTAAAGGGGCAACTTCACCCTACTCCACAGGTAGGCCGGGATGGGTTACATTCCAGAAAGATGTTCCCTTCCCTATGCCCTCGTTCACTCCCTCTTCACAGATCTGATAGGACTGGACAGGTGAAAGCAATATGTCGGAAACTAGCTGGAGCTATTGCTAGCTTACACCTAGCCATGTCTTCTCAGGTCTGTGATGGGGAGTGACCAAGGGCAGAGGGGAGTGGACAACTTTCTGGGATGAAAGTTGTCCACTCAGGACAGACCCTTTTAGAGAGATAGAGAGTAACAGGGTATTTAGGTTGTTTCTCCAACCCCACTCCAACACAGCTGATTCAGCTAAGAATTATGTTTCAGCAGGGCTGGAGCAAAAGCTTACTGTACATGTCTCTCTAGGAGGGGGGTTGGCCAACACTCATCATTTTGAAATTTTAATGAACTTACATATATTTTTCTAATATAAATACTGTACAAAATATCTCTCTACAGGCAAATGTTTTTATTTGAACTATTTCTGTTATTGTGTCTTTCCATAAGAAGATTCAGTTGATTTTGTGAATCTGCTGTTTTCTTATTGGTCTTTTGCCCCATGTTTATTTTAGAAAACGGATACACTTGAATAAGCATCAACATGATAATGTGACTATCAGAATGGAAGCTTACAGTTATAACATGCAATACATTGTGGTACATCAAACCATTTTGGAATGAATCATTTATATTCTGGTTATCCACTATACTCTATACAGCCCCTTTTGTTTCATATTCTGGTTATCCACTATACTCTATACAGATCCTTTTGTTTCATATTCTGGTTATCCACTATACTCTATACAGATCCTTTTGTTTCATATTCTGGTTATCCACTATACTCTATACGGATCCTTTTGTTTCATGTTCTGGTTATCCACTATACTCTATACAGCCCCTTTTGTTTCATATTCTGGTTATCCACTATACTCTATACAGCCCATTTTGTTTCATATTCTGGTTATCCACTATACTCTATACAGATCCTTTTGTTTCATATTCTGGTTATCCACTATACTCTATACAGATCATTTTGTTTCATATTCTGGTTATCCACTATACTCTACAGATCCTTTTGTTTCATATTCTGGTTATCCACTATACTCTATACAGCCCCATTTGTTTCATATTCTGGTTATCCACTATACTCTATACAGATCCTTTTGATTCATATTCTGGTTATCCACTATACTCTATACATAACCTTTTGTTTCATATTCTGGTTATCCACTATACTCTATACAGACCCTTTTGTTTCATATTCTGGTTATCCACTATACTCTATACAGATCATTTTGTTTCATATTCTGGTTATCCACTATACTCTATACATAACCTTTTGTTTCATATTCTGGTCATCCACTATACTCTATACAGATCATTTTTGTTTCATATTCTGGTTATCCACTATACTCTATACAGATCATTTTGTTTCATATTCTGGTTATCCACTATACTCGATACATATCATTTTGTTTCATATTCTAGTTATCCACTATACTCTATACAGATCATTTTGTTTCATATTCTGGTTATCCACTATACTCTATACAGATCATTTTGTTTCATATTCTGGTTATCCACTATACTCTATACAGATCCTTTTGTTTCATATTCTATTTATCCACTATACTCTATACAGATCCTTTTGTTTCATATTCTGGTTATCCACTATACTCTATGCAGACCCTTTTGTTTCACATTCTGGTTATCCACTATACTCTAAACATATCATTTTGTTTCATATTCTGGTTATCCACTATACTCTATACAGATCCCTTTGTTTCATATTCTGGTTATCCACTATACTCTATACAGATCCTTTTGTTTCATATTCTGGTTATCCACTATACTCTATACAGATCCTTTTGTTTCATATTCTGGTTATCCACTATACTCTATACAGATCATTTTGTTTCATATTCTGGTTATCCACTATACTCTATACAGCCCCTTTTGTTTCATATTCTAGTTATATCTGTGGTGCTTAGCCTATACACTGGAAGAGAGAGATGGATAGAGAGAGAAAGGGAGACGCATAAATAGAGAGAGAGAGAGAGAGAGAGAGAGAGAGAGAATGATGCTACTGTCATCTCCCTCTTCCTATACTCGCCCAGTCAAGGAGAGAGTGTGTGTGCGTCCAAGCTGAGTGGAGGGCTGCACAGCCAATCGGCTTGCTGCACATTGGCTTTGTCATCGGGTGCTGATATTTAGGAAGGATTCTCTATGCTGCTCCGTTCGTTGTGTTTGGAAGGGCTGATGAAATGCCAGGATTGGGCTGCCTCTAGGGAGAGCCTCTCTGCCTTATAATGTGAGCCAGTAGCATCCAGGCTCGGGGCTAATTCACAAACATCGACCAAGCAGGCCTAGGGGAAACCAAGCAGGCCTAGGGGAAACCAAGCAGGCCTAGGGGAAACCAAGCGCAGGCCTGCTCTGCTACTGCTCCCACTTCTTTTCCTCTTCCAGCGGAAAAAGGAGGGATTTATTTTTTACAGTGAAGAGAGAGGGGATCGTCATCCCCCTATCATCCCGTGTTCTGTGGTGGATCCCTCTTCCTCCTCTTCCTCCTCCTCCTCCTGCTCCCCCTCCTCCACCACAGTCTCCTCCTCCGCTCTCTCTGTTTTTTCCTCCTCTTCCTTCTATTCTTCTAGAGGTGCTTTTGGAAATAGCAGACCTCCATGTATGACAATTTGTACCTGCATGGATTTGAAGACTCGGAGGCGGTGAGTGGTGGGGGGGGGGTTAGCTTCAGATCGTGTGTGTGTGTGTGTGTTTGTCGATAGAGGTGGCTCAGCTGTGGTGCACACACAAACACAGGGCCTACTGTAGGTAAGCTGACGGTCTCATGCTGTAGATAGAAGGATCGCGGTCTCCGCTGGGGGGTGGGGTGACTGTGGCACTGTAGGGAGAAGACGGCGTCAGACGTGTGTGTGTGTGTGTGTGTGTATGTGTGTGTGTGTGTGTGTGTGTGTGTGTGTGCACAGTCGTGAGAGTGTAATTAGCGATGATGTGTATAAGTATGACTAGCAATATGTGTCTGTCAGCATTAGCCCAATGCATCTGAATAGCTGCATCCTATCATCAGCACATTTCAATGGCTGATGATAGCTATACAATGTACACTGTAGGCATCCATTTAATGCACAGCACACGTAGGAGCACAAAGATGGAGATAGCGTTATATAGCGAGAGGAGAGCAGTGTGTAAATGCTCATTCCTATGCTCCAGAGGGCCGTTTCGCTCCCAGCGTGAGGTTGTGATTGCGTAATGTATCCTCATATCACAGCCTTTCCAAACGTAGGGTATAGCCCTGCTGCATTTAGTGCCTTTTGTTTAAAGGGGCAACAATTCTATTTTTACTCCCAGCAACAGCAATGTGTTGGATTTCTGCTGCTGAGGACAGAGAGGAGCGTGCGTCGTGATGTCATACACTGGAGTTAGATAGACATGAGTCACATGTCAGTGCTCTGTTAGACGCCCGACAGTCGTACAATATGGCCGTGAAGAGATACTTTACCCCAAAATGCACCCCTCTAACCACCCACATACCCTGTTATCCATTTGATATATATAGGCTGATCAGCAACCGGCTATAATTATTTATTAAGATATATAATGAATATATATAAAGGAATATGGTATTTGTTGAGGGGGCGTGAGAATAAATGTTTACCAAAGCACTTAAGCAGAAGAGCTGGGTGTGTGTGTGTGTGTGTGTGTGTGTGTGTGTGTGTGTGTGTGTGTGTGTGTGTGTGTGTGTGTGTGTGTGTGTGTGTGTGTGTGTGTGTGTGTGTGTGTGTGTGTGTGTGTGTGTGTGTGTGTGTGCGTGCATGTGTGTGTGTGTGTGAGAGAGAGTGTGTTGACAGTGAGGATTGTTCTAACAGGGTGTTCTTATAATATACAGTATGTCAGTTGAATGCTTATGATGCTTGAGAAAGACCACATCGTTATAAGACAGAGTGGTGCTAGTGTGAAAACAGGGAGCTGTGACTATTAACATAAATACTTTTAACAAGAGCAGTGTAGGTTGATTTGTGTCATGTGTTTTTCATAAAGGTGACACCCAGTAAAAACATTTTTTTAAATGTTATGATTGTGGTTAATAATTAGGCTCATAGTACTTTTATCATAGAACCTTAATGTGATCCATGGATTTATATCAGCAGCTGTTTCTTAATAGCATTGACTCAAGATGCAATATATATATTTTTCAGAGTAATCACTTCTTTCTCTAAATAAGCAAACCTCCTCGTTTTGGTTTCCCAGACCCGCCATTTTGTGATTGGTCCACACAATTCAATAGAGCCCCTGCTGAAGTAAGCCCAAGAGATAGCTTGTCTGTTGTAGAAAGTGCTGTGCTATGACTAGCGTGTGTGGATTTTAGCAGACTGCGAGACTTTCCAGGTTCCTAATGCGATATTGACACATGCACACGCACGCACACACACACACACACACACACACACACACACACACACACACACACACACACACACACACACACTCAGGTACGCACGCACACACCGAACACACACACACACACACACACCAAACACACACACACTGTTCTTTCTCTGACTTGAGTTAATGTTGTTCCCCAATTCGATTATCATTAGTAGATTCACTCTCTCTTCTTCTGAGGCCAAGGCATGGGTCAATACTTTAACACATGCTCCAGACATGTCTCAGCCAACCTTCCTGTTCAGTCCAGCTGCCTACGGGCCACTGTGCTCACATATGAGCATAACCAGTGGTAATGTGTAACCAGTAGTGATGTGTAACCAGTAGTAATGTGTAACCGGTGGTAATGTGTAACCAGTGGTAATCAAACATCTGGGCTATCAAGTCTCAGGCAGTGCTACCTCATCACAAGACTATGATTCGATGCATGCTCTTCCTGGTACAATAGTGCCCCCAAGATAATTAAAAATAAACTGCAGACATCTCAGAACAAATTAGTCAGGATTATTCTTAAACTTCCCGCTCGTTCTCATCTTGACCATTCCCACTTTGAAAGCCTCAGATGGGTAAAAGTGGAGGAGAGAGTCTCTCAGATTAAAGTGTGTGTTGTACGTAAGCTTGTCCACAGTATGGTCCCCAGGTACCTATGTAACTACTTGAACTTGGTCCGGGATAACCATAACTATTCCACTAGAAGGAGTGAAACTGTCGTTGTTCCTTTTAGATTTAATAGTGGTAAAAGGAAATAAACTTTTTTGTACTCAGCTGCTATTCTTTGGAATAGTCTTCCAAATAATTTGAAATGTATCATCTCCAGAGGCAGTTTCAAGTTCTCACTGAAAAAAGTCTCAAAAGTGAGTCGTAAGACTATAGTAGGTGGGTGAGAAGAGTAGAAAATGCCTGGGATAGTATATGGTCTACCTTTTGGTGCCTATTGTGTACACCCCCCTCCCCCTCCAAATGGACCACAATAGAAATAAGCTTTTAAGCTTTATTGTGTTATCCTTGATGATTTTCTTAAATTGCATGTGTAGGCGTCACCGGCTGGAGTGCCCTTATGTATGTATTAAAAAAATTGTCTAATAAATATCAATCAATCAATCAATCAATTAATCAATCAATTCCAAATCACCTCACCTCTGTTTAGTAAGATAAACCGGATGTAGTTACAGAGCATTATGGGTACTGTAGTACGTCATGCTACAACCTCCTCCACCTGGTGACGGCCTGGTGACAGCCTGGTGACGGCCTGTTGAAGGCCTGGTGACAGCTTGGTGACGGTGACGCTGGCAGTGTGATCATAGTGACAGCTGCTGTCTTCCTGTCTGTCCATGTCCTGTTGTAGGGCTCAGCTGATTCCTACACAAGCAGACCATCGGACTCGGATGTCTCTCTGGAGGAGGAGCGGGAGGTGCCGGGCCAGGTCCAGGGCCAGAGCCCGAGCCAAGCGGTCCCGGGGACCCAGGCCCCGGCCCAGACCAGAGAGCAGAAGGAGCAGCAGGCTGCCTTGCAGCTGGAGAGAGCCAAGGTGAGACCCAGAGAGGTTGTGTTCAGTAGGGATAAAACGGTTTTAAAAAAGGTTTGCATGTTTCCTGGAAATAATTTAAATGTGAGGGTACTACCTGGACAACAAGAAGACGTTATACTGTACTATGTAAAGGGTGGCAGAAGGGTTATGCCACAATTGATAAAGCACCAGATGTAAGGATCCGTTATAGCACACTTATATTGTATGACATTTGCTTATAAATGATTTGTGAAGCATCCACGTAGGCATTATAAAGGGTTTATGAAGGCTTTATTAAGCCTTGTAAGTCATAGTTCATTCATGTGAACTTACGTTCATGCTGTGCGGCTCTCTGACTGACCCTCTTGTCCCTCTCTCTCTCTCCAAAGGCTAAAGCCGTGGCCTTTGCTGTGAAGACCAATGTCAGCTACTGTGGAGCGTTAGACGAGGACGTGCCGGTGCCAGCGACCGCCATCTCGTTCGATGCTAAGGACTTCCTTCACATAAAGGAGGTAATGTTTTTGTCACTGAGGCAAGGTTGAACTGTGGCACGCTATCAACCGGACTTTGATCAAATACATTTGTAAAATAGATTTGTGAGATATTTTTCAATGCCAAATGATTTAGCTTGGAGTGTGCACATGTCGGACTATACCATTGTACCAGACAAACTAGATTAAGTGTAGCTATTTGAAAGTATTTGATATCAGTGGAGGCTGGAACAGAGCCAATGGAATGGCATCATCCCCCTATTCCGCTCCAGCCATTACCACGAGCCCGTCCTCCCCAATTAAGGTGCCACCAGCCTCCTGTGTTTGATATGTATTTGACCCAGGGCAGTTATCAACCACTATTACATTAACAGAAAGGGATGTACACTGAATTTAGTACCTGTGTTCTGAAACACACTCACTGTGTGTTAAAACTAGATACAACTGCTTATTTCATTGTATTCATGTCATTTTGGCTGCGTTTAGACAGGCAGCCCAATTCTGATCTATTTTTCCACTAATTGGTCTTTTGACCAATCACATCAGATCTTTTCACATCAGATCTTTTTCAGAGCTGATCTGATTGGTCAAAATACCAATTAGTGAATGAAACAAATATCAGAATTGGGCTGCCTGTCTAAACGCACTGAAACTGATTTTTCAACCACACCTCCAACCCATCCAGAAGTTCAACAACGACTGGTGGATCGGCCCGGCTGGTCAAGGAGGGCTGTGAGATCGGCTTCATCCCCAGTCCCCTGAAGCTAGAGAACATCCGCATCCAGCAGGAACAGAAGCGAGGGCGAGTCCAAGGGTAAGGTAACCTATCACCAGGCCTCTCTCACTCAGTCAGAGACTTATAGGCTTGTGACCCTGGGAAGGGGGTTAGGAAGGGGCCAGCAGTGCTATTCAAAGTTTAGTCAAATTGATTCGGTTATGACAAATTAGTCAAATTAGTATAACTCACTTGGTTATGAATGTGCTTATGATGTGTTATAAAGAAGGTAATCATAGGAAGTGTTACAGATCATTTAGAATAATTACATTTCTCTCCATCCATATCCAGAATAGAAAAATCTAAATATTTCTAAGGTCTCTGGCCTTAATAATCAGTAGTGCTTTGGTTTTTCTAGCGACCTAGCTGCTCTGTCTGTTTAATCGCTCTTGAAGCTCCCGTCACCGGTGGTTTTGTCTCGTGTGCGTACTATCCTTCAGAGCCGTTCACTGCACTAGGCCTGTTCAGTTTGAACACTAATTCAGTGTAATGAGAAGACTCGGGATGAGTTGAGAGGCTCACCTCGAGTCCTTCATTCACCCTATAAGGCCTGGATTGTGCATTTCTAACCCAGTCGCCGTTGGCCACATTAACACTGTGATTCTGTTGTGTTCCTTTTGTCCCTCTTGTCTTTTCCAGTAAGTCTGGAGGGAATTCTTCCTCAAGTGTAGAGGATGAGGTGTCCGCCTCGGTCAGACCCCTCATCTCCTCTGCAGGTGAGAGCCTCTTAGAGATGATGGGGGGACGTTGTCCGCCCCTACTGGCCCTCCGTTAGGTTAGAGAAGAACTAGAAAACTTTGGCAAGGCAACGTGAGACGTAGAGCAAGGATTGCTTAGTGTTTAAGCCTTCCCATGTCTCTCCATAGAACCTAAGATAAATGATTCCCAGCGGGCAAAACTGGTTGCAATAACGTCATTGTGACGTCTTTTTTGTGATGTCACGGTCAAGTTGTATTCTGGTTGTAAAAGGACGTTTTTCTGGGACGTCTTTTTAGCAATCAGAGAAAGACGTCTTTAACTGGTTGTAATCTGAACAGATAACAACCAAAGTATGATCTCTGTCCCTGAGTTAT
Organism: Coregonus clupeaformis; assembly: GCF_020615455.1. Classification (NCBI taxonomy): domain Eukaryota; kingdom Metazoa; phylum Chordata; class Actinopteri; order Salmoniformes; family Salmonidae; genus Coregonus; species Coregonus clupeaformis. Next base: position 26,456 of record NW_025533629.1, read on the forward strand.
CTTGACATTTCTATAATCAGAAAACCAGTTTACAACCAGAATATGACGTCAATATAACATTGGTTGTAATCAGATGTCTCAACAACCAGAAAACCAGTTTACAACCAGAATATGACGCCATTATAACATCCCATACCTACTTTTGCCTGCTGGGTTGTGGATCCATAGAGTGTATATATATATATATATAGTGTATTCTCCCATCCTCCTCTTCCTCCAGTTGAGGACTGCAGGCGCTCTGAGACTTGGCTTACCACAGGGTGAACCCAACGACAAGACTTTGACCCCCCTGAACTTCAGTCATGTGACTTTGTGAATATGCCTCATAGGATATTAGGATCATGTTTATATGTTGGATGATGAATCTAGAGGGTATATGTTTACTTTGTGTGTCAGTTATATCCTCGGGTTTGAAAATGTATTTACTGTAAATTACATTATGATCATCACAATTCCCAAAATGAAGTACAGGATCATGAGGTCTCTGACCTGACAAGTTATGGTGACTTATGACACAATACAATACAAGACATTGACAATTCTGTTTTGTTTTACTTCACAGGAAAGCAGAAACAAAAAGCGGTAAGTGGGTGATGGTAACACTAAACTGTCTCCATCAACTAGAGCTGTCTACATTACAATAGTACAGTGCCCATCCTACATCCCATCTAACATCCTGTCTAACATCCTGTCTAACATCCCATCTAACGTCCCATCTACATTAGTGAAATAGATTTGAGTCAGATTGTGCTGTCACAATGATCCATACATCCCGTGCTGTCGTCGTGTGCATCTATCCCATTTTGTTACTGTGGGAAAATCTCAATTGCATTTCCTTGACTCCTTGCGTCCTCTCTCCTCGCCTCCTTCTCAAAACCCATTGGATGAGAAGGTAAAAGGTCCCTCCCCTCTGACTTCTCCTCCAATAGGTTTTGAGGAGAGCCGAGGGTTCTAGGAAATGCAATTGAGATTCTCCCAATGCGTCCCGCTGCTCCTCTGATTCCTTTGTTACTCTGTTACAGACTGAACACGTTCCGCCTTACGACGTGGTGCCGTCCATGAGGCCTGTGGTGCTGGTGGGGCCCTCCCTCAAGGGCTATGAGGTAAGCAGCAGCAGCGGCGGCGGCCATCTTTGAGTCACATGATCATCCTCTGGCTTGCTGGCCCATCCTAGAGCTCCCATTGGTGGAATGACAGTAACAGTGCATCATGTTAAATGATTGTTGTTGCGGCTGTCATGATCACATCTCATTGAGGGAAGATCTCCTCATGGCTTGATGGCGTTTCTATTGAGTTCAGGTTTATATTCATTCATGTTTATATGTAGGCCATTTTTTTATAATGTTGTATTGACACAGAATAGGCCTATTGGAGCTCTACTAGAGTCTATATTTAGGATGCTGAGTGAGGTGCTTTGTTGATGTTTTTCTAGTCATTCTCAGAACACCATAGTACAGGGAGCTGCTTTCCTCTCCTCCCCTCTTCCCCTCTTCCTCTCTCTCTCTCTCTCGCTCGCTCTCTCTCTCCTCGCACGGAGGGAACGCAATCAGTCGCCTCATCCCCCAGTGTGCTCTGTTGCCGCGGTAACAACCTTCTGGGTGCAAACGCGTCAGCATCAGAAGTAGAGCAACGTTGGAAATTAGAAAGAGAGGAGAGAGAGAGAGAGAGGAGAGAAGAGAAGAGAGTGTAGAGAGATGAGAGAAGAGAGAGTAGAGAAGAGAGAGGAGGGAAGAGAGAAGAGAAGAGGAGAGAGTAGGAAGAGAGAGGAGGGAAGAGAAGAGAGAAGAGAGAGTAGAGAGAAGAGAGAGTAGAGAGGAGAACCCCTGGAAGCAGCATCGCTGTGTTTCTAGATTAAACCAGCCACTAAATTATCTTTGTATATGCCACCATCCTTACTGGCAGGCCTCTGACCAGTTCCATGATACCATCCAAATTCAGTAATTTCAGGAGATCCATTTTAGTCTGAAATTAGTCTATTGTTGACAATGAGGATTTTACATTGCATTTCAGTAACAGAATATGAATCTATCTAGTGAATTGACTGATATCATGGAATTGACCCCAAATCTGGCTTTACTATTGCACTCATCAAGTTGTAGTTGTTTTGTATCAGGGTAGAACTCTATGAAATATAATGGGATGTTTGATATTATTTTTAGTATCCTCCAGTCAAATGACTGGATATCTGAACTAGTAGAATATAATTGATAGAATGCTAAATGGTTTGTTGCACGTAGGCTGGCGTCATGGGACATCTTAGCTCTGGCCATGATGTGCTGTGGCCATGATGATCACCCAGTTGATACCGTGTAGCTCAGTTGGTAGAGCATGGCGTTTGCAACGCCAGGGTTGTGGGTTCGTTTTCCCACGGGGACCAGTATGAAAATAAATGTATGCACTCACTAACTGTAAGTCCGGCGTCTGCTAAATGACTAAAATGTTATTTCCCAGGAGGTTTGCTTGCTGTTAGGGTTAAATGTTCTCTTTTTGAACACTACTCTCTCTCCTATATATACCCTCATAATTCTCTCTCTCTCTCTCCATCTTCACTATTTCTCCTCTTTCGGCTTCTCTTTCTCCACAGGTGACGGACATGATGCAGAAAGCACTCTTTGACTTCCTCAAGCACAGGTTTGACGGCAGGTGAGATTAAGGATGAGGCCTCCTGTAGCTCAGTTGGTAGTTGATAAGAGCGTCCTGCTAAATGACTAAAATGTAGATGAAAGAGGTTCCTTTCCTTTTGATGTTTTGTCTGTTTATTGTTCAACACGTTACACTCAAATGACATTGACTTATGAAGCCCTACGAGATAGATAGGCCTAGAAATTCACATGGAATAGCTCTTTAGTGAAGGAGTATCTGTCAGCAAAATAAGGTATGCAGTATTTATCCACTTAATGCCTAAATTGGTGTCTTTGTTTGACCATTTCAGGATATCTATCACACGAGTTACAGCAGATATATCATTAGCCAAGAGGTCTGTTCTGAATAACCCCAGCAAGCGGGCCATTATCGAGAGATCAAACACCAGGTCCAGCTTAGGTATGTACCTCCATAATGTATTGATCTCTTTTACTGTAGCAGTCTTTTGAGTTTGCATTGTGTATCGACTTTTGCCTACTTTTATCCGTAGCTAGCATCTCTATGAGACTGGGCTAAAGAAGAATGATTTAGCTTGATTGAGCTACCTGCCGCAATGGAATCAATGGAATAGTCCCAAAAGTGCAAACTCCACCCACCTGGCTCTCCAGACAGGCTCAATCAAATGCTCAACGTAGTCATTGGCTACGTTCCAATGTCCATAGTAGACACCACTTAGAATGAATTAATGTATTGGGAATGCAGTGAAGGGATGGGAGTCTGTGTGTACCGGTTGTTTACGTATACAGTGTACTGGGCTGACTGTTTTCAGTGTGTATGATTGTTGTACGGTGATGCCGAAGTAAAATGTCCATCCTGAATGGACAGTAAAGTTATATTCTAAAGTCTATTGTTTACATCCTTGTCCCCAGCGGAGGTGCAGAGTGAGATAGAGAGGATCTTTGAGCTGGCCAGGTCCCTACAGCTGGTGATCCTGGATGCAGACACCATTAATCACCCAGCCCAGCTGCTCAAGACCTCGTTGGCTCCCATCATCGTCCATGTCAAGGTCTCCTCGCCGAAGGTAGGGACTGGAGGGGCTTGTATTAGGGTCATGTGATTTGAAACACATCCATGTCTACTATAGGGCCTCAGAGGTAACAATAATATTATATGGCCATGAAGCAGACACTTCATCATCTAAAGCAACTCACAGAACTGTCAACATTGTCAGTTATACGGTACGCTATAACCTACTGAGCCACTGGGACCACGTTCTTTTGAAAATGAATGTCAGCATGCTTAGACACTGATTGGTTTGTCAGTGGAGGGGTTTTCTAGAGTTATACATGTGTTTTGTTTTCATAGGAACACACTTTAATCTATCGAAGGTATTATACATTTATTTTAAATGATACTATTTGACCGGTATACCTGGTTAAAGATGTGAAACGCAGTATTCCCTTAAAGAATGTGTGTAAATAAAACATTACTGTAAGGGATCGGGGGTTGGCAGGATCTAGACAGAGTCTGACACTTCCCCGATCTACTGAGAGGGGGAGTCATCAGACTCGATCTGGTTCACCTGAGTTCTGAGCACACCTGTCAGTAATTAGTGTAGGATTTAAGGTGTGCTCAGAAGCTCAGTCGGCACGAGGTATTGTTCCATTGTGACTTGCTAAGCGTTTTGTTCCGAGAGAGAGAGAGAGAGAGAGAGTTTGTTGTTTTTGATTACCCGTGTATCCGACCTGTGCCTTGTTGTTTGACTCCCGAATTGCTTAATCCTCTACTTGTCTACCCCAGTGATTACCGTTCTCTGATCCTGTGCCTGTGACCTCGACTACGACTAAGCCCGCTCCTTTGGTACCTCTGCCTGTCTATGCCTGGCCGGTTTTGACCACAGCCCGCCCGACCACGATTAAGCTATTCCCTTGTCTGTACTCTAATAAAGCATCGCTATTCTGCGATTGGATCTTACCACTCTGTCCGAGTATTCATTACAGAATACCTCGCCATTACCATGGATCCAGCGGAATTACAGAGGCGATGGGAGATACAGGAGAAACGCATGGATGAACTCCTACAGCTACTCAACGCTGGTGCAGCGGAAGGCACCACCCCGAGTACGGTCAGTCCTCGTCATGCACCTCCGATTTCTATACCGACAAGGTACGACGGGAACCTGGCAAATGTCAGGGGTTTCTACTCCAGATGTCCCTGTATATGTCGTATAATAGTACTATGTTTTCCGATGACCGTAGCAGGGTGGATTTCATGATTTCTCTTCTAACGGGAAGAGCACTGGATTGGGCTACTGCGCTTTGGGCAGCTGAGGTCCCCGAGTTGAATGCGGAAGTTCAGTTCAAGAGACTGTTTCAAGAGGTGTTCGACCACCCAGTATCTGGGCGTAGTGTGGGAGACCAACTATGCGAACTTCAGCAGGGCCGTCGCACAGTAGCCGACTACGCTTTAGAGTTCCGTACTATAGCAGCCGGTAGCGGATGGAGCGAAACTGCTTTGCTCACAGTTTTCCGAAGAGGGCTGCGCCAAGACGTACAGACTGAGTTGGCTTGTTCGAGGAGATATCACTGCGCTACATGAGTTTATCAAAATAGCCATCTCTATTGATAATCTTATAGTGCAACACAAGGCATCCACAGTCCGGGAGCCCTCGATCACTGGTCCTATGCAATCGACAGAGCGGAGGGGAGAGAATCTGAGGAGGAACCTATGCAACTGGGACGGTCACCTCTACAAGGTTCAGTGAGACAACAACGTCGGCAAGACGGACTATGCCTGTATTGTGGTCAGGCGGGTCATTTCGTTCGTCAATGTCCGGTACGACCTAACCGTACCCCAGGATATCGCCCTCGGAACTGCCAAACCGGTGAGTGAGACTCCAGTGTTGAACATTACATCTAAACAAATGTATGTGCCTGTTACCTTATCTGTCGGAGAGAAAGTGCGCAGGTTGGAAGGACTTATTGATTCGAGCGGCTGCCAGCTTTCTGGATATGGGTCTTGCTGAGGAGTTGGGAGTTCAACTTATCCCAATTCAACCTCCCCTGCGAGTCAACGCGCTAGACGGTGAGCCCATGGGCACTGGGTTCATTACGCACCGTACCGGGAAATCAAGTTACAAGTGGGCTCCTGCACCATGAGAACATAATTCTGTTCGTCATCTCCGCCCACGGGAGCCGCTAGTCCTCGGCCATCCCTGGCTCGTTGCACCCATGATCCGGTCATCTCCTGGAAATCTGGCGATATCACGGCTTGAGTGAGGTATGTAGGGCTGAGTGCCTCATTTTACCTTGCAAAACGTCTACTGTGGAGGATGCGAAGGGGTGCGGTGTCTACTGTTGTTCCTACAGAGTACCAGGATTACGCGCAGGTGTTCTCCAAGGAGAGGGCTACCGTGTTACACCGCATCGGGCCTGGGATTGTGCAATTGATCTGCTATCCGGGCTACCCCTCCTCGCGGACCGAATCTACCCTTTGTCTCAGCGGAACGGGAATCAATGAGCAAGTATATTGATGAGGCACTTCAGCAAGGGGCCATTCGCCCATCTACGTCTCCCGCCGCATCCAGTTTCTTCTTTGTTAAGAAAAAGGATGGCGGACTTCGTCCTTGTATAGACTATCGAGGTTTGAACGATATCACCATAAAAAATCGTTACCCCCTTCCTTTGATTCCAGCGGCCCTCGAGCAGGTGGGGCAGGCCTCCATCTACAGTAAACTGGACCTCAGGAGTGCGTACAATCTGGTGCGCATTAGAGAGGGGGATGAATGGAAGACCGCCTTCATCACCCATCGAGGACATTATGAATATTGTGTTATGCCCTATGGACTTACTAACGCGCCCTCTGTGTTCCAGGCGTTCATGAATGAAATTTTTAGGGACTTGATTGATCGTTTCGTCATAGTGTACATTGATGACATCCTAATCTACTCTAACTCTCTGAGTGAACATGTGTCCCATGTACGACAGGTTCTGGACCGACTCCGCCAACACTCTCTGTTCGTGAAGGCCGAGAAGAGTGAATTCCATGTCACAACGATTTCCTTCCTTGGGGCCATACTCACTCCCGACGGGTAAGACTGGATGAATCCAAGGTACAAGCTGTACGAGACTGGCCTCAACCCCAGACGGTGAAAGAGCTTCAGAGATTCTTGGGTTTGCCAATTACTATAGATCGGTTCGTGCGTAATTTCAGCACCACTGCAGCTCCCCTGTCGGCGATGAACAGCCACAAGGGGCGTGGTCTGAAATGGACGGAGGGGGCAGCGCGGGCTTTTGAGACATTGAAACAACGGTTTACCACCGTCCCCATTTTGTGTCAGCCGGATCTTACCTTGCCGTTCATTGTGGAGGTGGACGCCTCGGAGGTTGGAGTTGGAGCCGTGCTATCCCAGCGCCAAGGTGAGCCGCCCAAATCACGACCCTGTGCTTTTTTTTTCTAAAAGCTGAATCCGGCCGAGCAGAACTACGACGTGGGAAATCGTGAATTGCTGGCGGTGAAGTTAGCACTGGAGGAGTGGAGACATTGGCTGGAGGGAGCAGCTCATCCGTTCCAAGTGCTCACGGACCACCGCAATCTGGAGTATCTTCACAGTGCTAAACGACTGAACTCCCGACAGGCAAGGTGGTCTTTGTTCTTCAACCGTTTCCAATTCACTGTCTCTTATATTCCCGGGTCCAATAATTGTAAGGCGGACGCCTCCCGACGGTTCGAGCGCGCGACAGACCAGTTGAACCAGAACCTATCCTCCCCATGAGTTGCCGTGCTGGTCCTGTGAGGTGGGCTATCGATGACACGATTCAGGAGAGCCTACAAGCGGAACCAGCCCCCTCCAGAAACCCCGGTGTCGAAGGTGTTTGTACCAGCTCCGCTTCGACCTCAACTGATGGAATGGTGCCACACGTCGCTAGGATCTGGTCATCCCGGAATCACTCGAACTACTCGACTCATCAGTCGAAAATACTGGTGGGATTCCCTCACAGATGACGTCCGAGACTACGTATTATCCTGCCCAGTTTGTGCTCAGTCCAAGGCGCCTCGAAGCACTACCGGAGGGCAAGCTGATGCCATTGCCAACTCCTCAACGACCCTGGTCGCACATCGCGATGGACTTTGTTACCGACCTACCAGAATCAGAGGGCCATACTGTAATTCTCGTGGTCATCGATCGATTCTCAAAGATGTGTCGGTTAGTACCCATGACCCGTTTACCTAACGCCACTCAAATGGCGGAGACTATGTTTAACCAGGTGTTCCGGCAGTTTGGTGTTCCAGAGGATATTGTTTCCGACCGGGGACCCCAGTTCGTATCCCGGGTTTGGAAGGCCTTCTCGCGAACGCTTTGGGTATCTCGGTGAGCCTCACCTCCGGATATCATCCCCAGGCCAATGGGCAGACCGAACGGCTCAACCAGGAAATTGGGAAGTATCTACGGCAACAATGTTCGCGGCAGCCGCAAGAGTGAGCCGATTCCTTCCTTGGGCAGAGTATGCTCAGAACTCACTCATTCACACCTCCCCTACGTCTAACGCCCTTTCAGTGTGTTCTAGGGTATCAACCACCCCTGTTCCCGTGGGATACCGCACCGGGATGGTACCGGCGGTGGACGAGTGGTTCCGCTCGGAGTGCGCAGGTCTGGGAGACGGCCCATCAACATCTCAGTCAAGCCTCACAGCAGCAAAAGACCTATGCCGACCGACGCCGGAGACCTACTCCCACTTATCAAACCGGACAACGAGTGTGGCTGTCTACCCGAGACCTGCGGTTCCGACGGAGCTGCAAGAAGCTCCAACCCAGGTACATTGGTCCTTTCAAAGTTCAGAGACGTATTAACCCTGTCACCTGCCGTCTGTTACTCCCTCGACACTACAGGATAAACCCTACGTTCCACGTCTCCCTGTTGAAACCTGTCCATTATAGCCCGATGTATCCACCAATCGCTCAACAACCTACTACACCACCTTTGGAGGATGAACAGGACACCACCTATACAGTCCACGAGATACTGGAGTCAAGACGGAGACGAGGGGGCATCGAATATCTCGTGGACTGGGAGGGATATGGACCTGAGGAACGGTCCTGGGTTCCGGCTAAGGACATACTGGATCCCGCTCTCAAGGCCACTTTCCACGCTGAGCACCCAGATCATCCAGGACCCCGACCCAGAGGAAGACCACCCGGTAGAGGTAGAAGGCCGTCAGGAGCCGGCCCTGGGGAGGGGGATACTGTAAGGGGATCGGGGTTGGCAGGATCTAGACAGAGTCTGACACTTCCCGATCTACTGAGAGGGGGAGTCATCAGACTCGATCTGGTTCACCTGAGTTCTGAGCACACCTGTCAGTAATTAGTGTAGGATTTAAGGTGTGCTCAGAAGCTCAGTCGGCGCGAGGTATTGTTCCATTGTGACTTGCTAAGCGTTTTGTTCCGAGAGAGAGAGAGAGTTTGTTGTTTTTGATTACCCGTGTATCCGACCTGTGCCTTGTTGTTTGACTCCCCGAATTGCTTAATCCTCTACTTGTCTACCCCAGTGATTACCGTTCTCTGATCCTGTGCCTGTGACCTCGACTACGACTAAGCCCGCTCCTTTGGTACCTCTGCCTGTCTATGCCTGGCCCGGTTTTGACCACAGCCCGCCCGACCACGATTAAGCTATTCCCTTGTCTGTACTCTAATAAAGCATCGCTATTCTGCGATTGGATCTTACCACTCTGTCCGAGTATTCATTACAATTACATTCGAAAAGAGCATGACCATTTCAACAGACGTCTAACACTATCTAACACATATTTAAATGTCTTCCCACCGTCTAGGTTCTGCAGAGGCTGATCAAGTCCAGAGGGAAGTCCCAGAGCAAGCATCTGAACGTACAGCTGGTGGCAGCTGACAAACTAGCCCAGTGTCCTCCAGTGAGTGACTCTAACAGCACACTGTTTCTTTAATCTACACCACCCAGCATACTGTCTCTTTAATCTACACCACCCAGCATACTGTCTCTTTAATCTACACCACCTAGCATACTGTCTCTTTAATCTACACCACCCAGCATACTGTCTCTTTAATCTACACCACCTATCATACTGTCTCTTTAACCTACACCACCCAGCATACTGTCTCTTTAATCTACACCACCCAGCATACAGCATACTGTCTCTTTAATCTACACCAACCAGCATACAGCATACTGTCTCTTTGATCTACACCACCCAGCATACTGTTTCTTTAATATACAGCACCCAGCATATAGCATACTGTCTCTTTAATCTACACCACCCAGCATACAGCATACTGTCTCTTTAATCTACACCACCCAGCATACTGTCTCTTTAATCTACACCACCTAGCATACTGTTTCTTTAACCTACACCACCCAGCCATACTGTCTCTTTAACCTACACCACCTATCATACTGTCTCTTTAATCTACACCACCCAGCATACTGTCTCTTTAATCTACACCACCCAGCATACTGTCTCTTTAATCTACACCACCTATCATACTGTCTCTTTAATCTACACCACCCAGCATACAGCATACTGTCTCTTTAATCTACACCAACCAGCATACAGCATACTGTCTCTTTAATCTACACCACCCAGCATACTGTTTCTTTAATATACAGCACCCAGCATATAGCATACTGTCTCTTTAATCTACACCACCCAGCATACAGCATACTGTCTCTTTATCTATACCACCCAGCATACTGTCTCTTTAATCTACACCACCTAGCATACAGTCTCTTTAACCTACACCACCCAGCATACTGTCTCTTTAACCTACACCACCCAGCATACTGTCTCTTTAATCTCACCACCCAGGATACTGTCTCTTTAATCTACACCACCCAGCATACTGTCTCTTTAATCTACACCACCCAGCATACAGCATACTGTTCTCTTTAATCTACACCAACCAGCATACAGCATACTGTCTCTTTTAATCTACACCACCCAGCATACTGTTTCTTTAATATACAGCACCCAGCATATAGCATACTGTCTCTTTAATCTACACCACCCAGCACAGCATACTGTCTCTTTAATCTATACCACCCAGCATACTGTCTCTTTAATCTACACCACCTAGCATACAGTCTCTTTAACCTACACCACCTAGCATACTGTCTCTTTAATCTACACCACCCAGCATACTGTCTCTTTAATCTACACCACCCAGCATACTGTCTCTTTAATCTACACCACCTACATACAGTCTCTTTAATCTACACCACCTAGCATACTGTCTCTTTAACTCTACACCACCCAGCATACTGTCTCTTTAATCTACACCACCCAGCATACTGTCTCTTTAATCTACACCACCTATCATACTGTCTCTTTAATCTACACCACCCTGCATACTGTCTCTTTAATCTACACCACCCAGCATATAGCATACTGTCTCTTTAATCTACACCACCCAGCATACAGCATACTGTCTCTTTAATCTACACCACCCAGCATACTGTCTCTTTAATCTACACCACATATCATACTGTCTCTTTAATCTACACCACCCAGCATACTGTCTCTTTTAACATACACCACCCAGCATATAGCATACTGTCTCTTTAATCTACAGCACCCAGCATACAGCATACTGTCTCTTTAATCTACACCACCCAGCATACAGCATACTGTCTCTTTTAATCTACACCACCCAGCATACAGCATACTGTCTCTTTAATCTACACCACCTAGCATACTGTCTCTTTAACATACACCACCCAGCATACTGTCTCTTTAATCTACAGCACCCAGCATACTGTCTCTTTAATCTACACCACCTAGCATACTGTCTCTTTAACCTACACCACCCAGCATACTGTCTCTTTAACCTACACCACCCAGCATACTGTCTCTTTAATCTCACCACCCCAGGATACTGTCTCTTTAATCTACACCACCCAGCATACTGTCTCTTTAATCTACACCACCCAGCATACAGCATACTGTCTCTTTAATCTACACCAACCAGCATACAGCATACTGTCTCTTTAATCTACACCACCCAGCATACTGTTTCTTTAATATACAGCACCCAGCATATAGCATACTGTCTCTTTAATCTACACCACCCAGCATACAGCATACTGTCTCTTTAATCTATACCACCCAGCATACTGTCTCTTTAATCTACACCACCTAGCATACAGTCTCTTTAACCTACACCACCTAGCATACTGTCTCTTTAACCTACACCACCCAGCATACTGTCTCTTTAATCTACACCACCCAGCATACTGTCTCTTTAATCTACACCACCTAGCATACAGTCTCTTTAACCTACACCACCTAGCATACTGTCTCTTTAACCTACACCACCCAGCATACTGTCTCTTTAATCTACACCACCCAGCATACTGTCTCTTTAATCTACACCACCTATCATACTGTCTCTTTAATCTACACCACCCTGCATACTGTCTCTTTAATCTACACCACCCAGCATATAGCATACTGTCTCTTTAATCTACACCACCCAGCATACAGCATACTGTCTCTTTAATCTACACCACCCAGCATACTGTCTTTTAATCTACACCACATATCATACTGTCTCTTTAATCTACACCACCCAGCATACTGTCTCTTTAACATACACCACCCAGCATATAGCATACTGTCTCTTTAATCTACAGCACCCAGCATACAGCATACTGTCTCTTTAATCTACACCACCCAGCATACAGCATACTGTCTCTTTAATCTACACCACCCAGCATACAGCATACTGTCTCTTTAATCTACACCACCCTAGCATACTGTCTCTTTAACATACACCACCCAGCATACTGTCTCTTTAATCTACAGCACCCAGCATACTGTCTCTTTAATCTACACCACCCTAGCATACTGTCTCTTTAACCTACACCACCCAGCATACTGTCTCTTTAACCTACACCACCCAGCATACTGTCTCTTTAACCTACACCACCCAGCATACTGTCTCTTTAATCTACAGCACCCAGCATACAGCATACTGTCTTTAATCTACACCACCCCATACAGCATACTGTCTCTTTAATCTACAGCACCCAGCATACTGTCTCTTTAATCTACACCACCCAGCATACAGCATACTGTCTCTTTAATCTACACCACCCAGCATACTGTCTCTTTAATCTACACCACCTACATACACCACCCAGCATACTGTCTCTTTAATCTACACCACCCAGCATACTGTCTCTTTAATCTACTGCACCCAGCATACAGCATACTGTCTCTTTAATCTACACCACCCATCATACTGTGTCTTTAATCCACACCACCCAGCATACTGTCTCTTTAATCTACACTACCCAGCATACTGTGTCTTTATTCTACACCTCCCAGCATATTGTCTTTAATCAACACCACCCAGCATACTGTCTCTTTATTATTTAATCTACAGCACCCAGCATACTGTTTCTTTAATCATCACCATCAGCATACTATCTCTTTAATATACTGCACCCATTGCTCCTTTTCATGGTGTTTCTTGCTACATTCACCTCCAACAATGTCTCCCTATGTTTGCTTGAGGTTGATCCAAGACAGGGCCATTGAAAGGTCTATGCTAACAATCAAGTGACAAAATGACTTAATCTGTTTGTGTGACTGACCGGGGTTTGAACCCAGGTTTTCTGTGAAGCACAAGACAGCCTTTAGTTTAGGGAGCTAACATGTCAGCTCAGCTCTCATGCTACGTTACTGTTTCACCAAACCACCTCCGTTACCTTTCAACCAAATGAACTGAAACCTTCTCTCACTCCCTCTCTCACTCCCTCTCCCTCTCTCTCTCTCATTCCCTCTCACACTCTCTCACTCCCTCTCTCCCCTCTCTCCCTCTCTCACTCCCTCTCTCTCTATCTCTCACTCCCTCTCTCCCCCTCTCACTCCCTCTCTCCCGCTCTCTCACTCCCTCTCTCACTCCTTCTCTCCCTCTCTCTCTCTCACTCCCTCTCCCCCTTCACTCCCTCTCTCCTTCTCTCTCCCCTCTCTCACTCTCTCTCTCCCCCCTCACTCCCTCTCTCTCCCTCTCTCTCTTTCCCCCTCTCACTCCCTCTCCCTCTCCCTCCCTCCATCTCCCTCTCTCACTCCCTCTCTCCCTCTTTCTCCTACTCTCCCCCCTTCTCTCACTCCCTCTCTCCCCCTCTCTCTCACTCCTCCCTCTCACTTCCCTCTCTCACTCCCTCTCTCCTCTCTCTCCCCTCTCACTCCCTCTCCCTCTCTCTCTCTCTCCTCCCTCTCCCTCTCTCACTCCCCTCTGTCTCTCACTCCTTCTCTCCCCCTCTCTCTCACTCCCTCTCCCCCTCCCGCTGCTCTCTCCCTCCCTCCATTTCCCCCTCTCTCCCTCTCCCCTCCCTCCCCCTCTCTCACTCCCTCTCCCCCTCCCCCTCCCTCTCCCTTCTCCCTCTCCCTCTCTCTCTCTCGCTCTCTCTCTCTCTTTACCCCCTCTGACAGGAGATGTTTGACATCATCCTGGATGAGAACCAGTTGGAGGATGCGTGTGAACACCTAGCTGAGTACCTGGAGGCCTACTGGAAAGCCACCCACACCTCCATGGCCCCGCTCCAACCCCCTGCTGGGACGCAACCTGGGCCCCACTGCCCTCACTCCTTACCCACCACCATCTCTGGACTGCAGGTTGGTCACAAACAGATAGCTACAGCGCTTAGGGTTAAGGGACTGTCTCCCCTTAAAGGGACAAACTTTCAAAGTTGACTTTGGAGTGTGATGTTCGCTTTAAGGGGAGACAGTTCATTGTTCTAAGTTAGATTAGTTGATTAGTGCCCCAGTGTAACATACAGAAATGATTAGTGCCCAGTGTAACATACAGAAATGTAACAAAAAGGGGTTGTTTGTGTGTGTATGAGGTGAACCAGCAGACTCAAAGAATGAGACAACACAGCAACCACACGAGAGACCACTCCACACGTCCAACGGCGCCGCAACCTGATGACCGCGACGAGAACTACCACAACGAGCGGGCGACAAGGGACGATTAACCGCATGTCGTCGGCTCGCGAGCACAGCCGAGACCAAGACCCGTACCACCAGGACTACCAGGACCCCTACCAAGACTCCTACAAGCCCCACCGCAACCGCTCCTCCCGGGCAGCTACAGCATGACTCCCGGCAGCTTGAGCCCGAATGATGTCCCAGCTTCACAACCTTTATAGCCCTCAAGTCAACCCTCCGGTGGCAACAGAGCCAAAATGGTTCCCACTCAAAATATTGTGTCAAATTTTGTTGTTTTCAATTATTTGTTTTACTTCAGGCGTTTGATGAGAAGTAGTCCCGCACTCCCGAACAAAATCTCCAGTCACCTCTCATTCCCATTATGTCTCTCAGTCTTGCCTGGGCACTGGCAGGGGACCCCTGTCAAGCAACATGTGGTCAGGATGAGAAGAAGGACATGATGCTAATGCTACATAACTGAGTTAATACAACTCATGTGACTGAGTTGTTTTTCCTCATAAGGGGACCTTTCCAGTTCCCTTATGGCCCCACAGAGAGATGGGTTGAAGGGGATAGCAGTGTGAGATTTATATTTGGACTTTGCTAAGCTAACAACAAGCTAAGATATTTTAGCTAGCATGGTTAGATTGTGGGTCATGTGTAGTGCTAAACTGAAGGCTTGAGAGCCCCCAATGAGTCGCCATAGCACGTAGTGGCAGTCACTGCTGAAAGCTGGTAGTCTTACCAAGAGTCCCCCAGACCATTCAGTTGTTTGCATGCTGACTAGAGAGAGTATCGTCAGTATATCCACTTACAGTACGTGTCTGTTGTCATGGGGAGTTTTATACTAAGCCGTGCCCCACCATGACTGGCAGTGGTCTTTTTCCAGACCTCAACTGATTCCTGAGAGGAGCATGTGGAGTATTTGGTTGTTTTGTTAACCAGTGCTTTCACATGTCAGGTACTGTATGTGCCATTTGAACACTTGTCTAGCTTGGCCTTTCTTCTTGTAGCTTAGTTAGTGTGATATGATTTGGAGTGGACGGTGCTCTCCGCTGGCCCACATCCAGTGGAACCACGGATAAACTGCGGCAACAGTGATACTTTTGCATATCTCAGTATTTTCACTACTTGATTCGGTTGCGTCAGAGCCTCATAGAGGTATTATAACAAGAAGCAGGGGTGTCAACCAATCAGAGCTCGTCTCATCTCTGGCCAGCCTCGGGATTGGTTGACCGTCCATGCTGCTTCCTGTGTTTTCTTCTCTGGCCAACCTTGTGATTGGTTGACCGTCCATGCTGCTTCCTGTGTTTCTCTCTGGCCAGCCTCGTGATTGGTTGACCGTCCACGCTGCTCCACTAACGTTGGATTGTGTCTTCCCAGGGTCCTTTGCATCATGTTAATTGATTCTCTGTGTAGCTGGCATGTTTTCCCTGACTTGAAAAAGGCATGCTCCCTTTGGTAGTAATATCCCTGTGTAAAATAGAGGAGGTGTTTAAGGAGGAGAGCACACATTGGTGCAAAATAGGTGCAGTCTAATTACTTGAGAGTGCATCATCTGAACATTTTTGGGGTAATTGAATACATGAAAATGGAAATGGAAGAAATTCATTCGGTCAGTTTATTTCTAGCAACAATTTTTGTGATTTTTATTTTTGTTCTTAATGAGATAAGAAGCATTCAGTTGTATCCAAGGTGGTTTGTTGACTAGAGTTGCATTGGCTCCCCGATCCAATACCTAGGCTTTAGTTTAGTGGGCTAATGCACTATTCTGGCGTGCAGGAGGCCCGGGTTTGAACCCGGTCGGTCACAGAGACACAACCACCCTCCAGGACCAGGGTTTGCCCTGCGGTGGATAGGTCATCTAAACTGGAGCTTTGACCAAGATGGAGATGGTGGTCCCTCTCTGTGCATCCTGGGAGAGTGAGTTCTTGGGGCAGCGTATTCTGAGTTAGAGAGATGTGCAGAGTTAACTTGTTAGCTGTCTTTTAGTGTAATTCCCTCCACTAGAGTTGATGTACTGTACTGACATTTGTAGCACCCGCATCAGCTGATGCCTTAACATGATAAAACAAGAAAGAACCTCTGAAAGGATAGGGTCTTAATTATGATTTAGCTCCAACTGTCTGGTTAGGGGGCGCTGACTTTGATTTCAGAGAGCCAGTTGATTTCCTTGCTCATATCTATGTCTCTTATGCTAGTTTGTTCACTGACTGAAAACGAAAAGACTGCAACGAAGAAGAAGAAAAAAGAATACAAGTACATCTGCTGTCGTTTATGAGCATGCTTCTCTGTCATATTGTGATTCAGGCCAAAGTGAGTGTTGGCTGATTGAATGGGGAGTTACTCACCATTAAAAACCAGAACCAAGAACCACAACCAAGATTCAGCTCTGTTGCTTGGAGACAATCAGGAGGGGTTTTTCTAGACCATTCACCTCTCTCCCACCAGAGTCCCAGAGCAGTTTGTGAGGGTGTGGTAACTTGGGTTACTGGTACTGGGTGTGAGCATGTCTACCCCTGTTGTGACATTGGGGGCGTCTCCTTTTCTATTCAAAATGAATTAACTGAATTCCAATTGATTTTCTGAATTGACTGGAAGTGAAATTAAAATTTACCCCATCTCTTTTTCCCTGTGAATGCCCTGGAAAGAAAACATTTCAAACAATCAAAGAAATTGTTATTTGAATGGTGTAGATATCATTTCTAAAGGTCTCTGTTACTGATCAGAAAAAAAGCACGAGTCCTGTACTCTTCTTTTGTCTTCTTGTAAAAAATTAAGAGGCTTAATTTTTGCCTCTAAATTAAGTTTCATTACAATTCTCATGATTTGATTCAATAACATGGGTTTAAACTCGACCAGACCATTAAAACAGTTAAATGTTTTTTTCTTTGGTAAAATGTACAAAATAAAAAAGAAGAAAAACTCTAACATTTATCACAATATATGAAAAAGTAATAGATACATCTTTGCTGGTGATTATTTTTATAAAAATACATAAATGTACATAATGTCTTTGAGAGATGCTATTTGCTGTATACTTGCATTCTCATTAAAACTACGATCCTCGACGGGACAAGTTGGAACAACACAAACGTTTCAGTATACAAAAGTTTCAGTAATGTGCAATACAAAAAAGGCATGCTGTTTTAAATGGAAATTCCATGTACTATGCAACCGCAACCGTGTACATCGCTTCATGCTGTGACTAATTCTCCAACTGTCCTTTTCCAAGCAGCTTCATCAGAACTCTTAAGGACATTTTGTGTTGATACTTTTTGTGGAAGACGAAAAACTCAACGGCTAATGCGGTATTGCATGCATAATGTACCATTTTAATTTATTAAAACTAATGAAAATAAAATAATGTGAAATGCGAGATGATTGTGTCAAAGGCGAAGCTAGAAGTAACTTAAACGTTTTTCTTTTACAAAATAAAAGAGTCGTTCTACAACAACTGTCTCAGGTAACTTTTTTATTATGTATTATCTATGTAGGCTTTTATTATTTGTTATAAATATTTTACGTAGCAACATATTGTACCTACCAAATAGAATCTAATTCTAGTTCTGGGTACCTACAATGAGGAATCCCACACTTAAAAGGCCCCTGTTGTTGACAATGAAAATGTCGTGCAGTACACGAATAAACCACACAGTGGCACTGTCTACTAATAGTACAGTATATCAAGTCTCATTTCAGTAAGGGCTGCCCTGGCAAAGCCTGGTGAAACCGACTGATCGCTGCACTCGCCATTCTGATTAACCTCACGTATTATCTCCTAATTAAAAGATTATTGATATATGAAGTGAAATAGAAAGGTGAACGGCGTGATCAGGGTGGTTTCACCAGGCTAGCGCTGTCATAGGCTACCGCTTCTGTAAATCCATGCGTTATCTTCACAGAGGAAAAGGTCTGATCCAGAGCTGATCCAACTCAAGCTCATACAGTAAATATAGTACAGGACAACATTAATCTGATTTTGATCTGATTTATTTTGCACTGAGCTGTCAATGATATCCAGAGATCTGCTGTGCTTGTGGGTTTGACAGATGAAGAGGGGGAGTCACGCAGAAAGGATCCCTAGAGAGAGGAACATCATGTTGAACTATGGGCGTTTGTCTTTGGATGCATCCATTCATTGCCCACCTATGTGTGTGTGTGACTGTGTGCATGTGAAACCCTGTACAGTTTTCTATAACAGTCCCTTTCAGAGTATGTGCAGAACTCCTTAGCTGCCTGAAGCAGGTTGATTATGTAACTGGAGAGTGAGGACAGAGACACAGCAATGAGATAGCACTGTCAGGATGGTTTATCCACACCACTGCTCAAGACCTTTAGGTCTACTTCCTGGAGTTGTTCCCAGTAGGGCACATGGTAACAACATGTCTTGTAAATAGTAAATACTAATCTGTGTTCCTATTGGACAAGTTCAGGTTGGGGCTATGGTAGTACCTCACCGTTTCAAAACGTTTTCTCTCCTACCACACAACTCTACCCTCTGCCTACTGAACAACACAACTCTCCCTACCACACAACTCTACCCTCTCCCTACCGAACAACACAACTCTCCCTACCACACAACTCTACCCTCTCCCTACCGAACAACACAACTCTCCCTACCACACAACTCTACCCTCTCCCTACCGAACAACACAACTCTCCCTACCACACAACTCTACCCTCATTCCTCCACAGTTAGGGTTGTAAAGCTACGGTAATTTACCAAAGTTAATTGAATCTTCTGTAATTTAGGTAATTAACAGGTTATCTATTAACAGGTTATCTAAATTTATGTATCATATTTTTTATTTATTTGTATCTGTGTCCATATTGTCCATGAGATTTAAGTGGATAGACCATATGGTTCAAGAGAAAATAGCCTAATTAATGAGAAAAGTATCTAATCAATAGTATTTTTAACAACTGCAATTCAACCAACTACTGACTTTTTTCACAACTGCCACCGGTTTGGCGCAAAGATATTTACTACAAAGATATATTAACATACCTAAATAAATAAAAGTGTACATATTTTTTAAAGGATATTTCAGGCTGAAACCCTCATATTAAACACAAATGGTATCCACTATGGTTTATATTTAGGACAATGTTTTACAGCTTTGTCATCATTTTTTGTTGTTGGTATCATCTTAATTGATTATTTTACATGTGATAAGGCCACACTGAGGGCCAGAGATAATTACAGATATCTGTGATAATCTGAAGTACCCCCAAAACGCCACTAGATGTCATTTTATAAAATTAAAATAAAAAAAATTGAAAGCTACCAAAATTCTGGTAGTTTACTGGTAAACGTTTCCAGTAATATACCATTCCTTTGCAAACCTATCCACAGTCCTCAGCACAAGCCTTTCCTCGATAGCTAATCCGCCTCAAAATAGGGCCACTATCTCAGCGGAGTCAACTGAAGCCCTGACCTGGCATAGCTCTGACCACATATATGGTTCTGGCTCTGACTGGTGTTAGGTAGGACAGAGAGGTGTGTGGAGGGGTTGGTCTGAAAGGAGAGCTAAAATACACTAAGGAATAAGAAGGAACAGCAAGTCAAAAACCAGCTCAATGTCACTGAAGAATCCATTTAATCTAACCACCTCTGGGAAAATTGGAACAGACTAAACAAACAACAACATGAAGAGCTATCTATCCAAAATTGAGATGTATGGATAAACCCCTTCTCCAATCGTTTTGGCCCTATACCAAAGAACAAACAGCAAAAACATATACATGATCAATTACAAATCTTAGAATCAGCTATTATTGACTACCAGAAGCCACTGGATTCTCCAATTACATTGTATGAACTACAGGACCAAATACAAACCCTCCAACCCAAAAAGGCCTGTGGTGTTGAAACCACCCCAATCCACAAAAGTGGAGACAAATTTGACCCCAATAACTACCGTGGGATCTGCATCAACAGCAAATGTACAATTTCCCCTGGACAGCTGATGAAACTGTGGGTTTGCACAAGCGAATAATTTCTGCACAAACTGTCAGAAACCATCTCAGGGAAGCTCATCTGCGTGCTCGTCGTCCTCACCAGGGTCTTGACCTGACTGTAGTTCGGCGTCGTAACCAACTTCAGTGGGCAAATGCTCAGTTTCGATGGCCGCTGGCACGCTGGAGAAATGTGCTCTTCACGGATAAATCCCAGTTTCCGCAGTACTGGGCAGATGGCAGACAACGTGTATGGCATCGTGCGGATGAGCGGTTTGCTGATGTCAACGTTGTGAACAGAGTGCCCTATGGTGGTGGTGGGTTTATGGTATAGGCAGGACAATTGCATTTTATCTATGGCAATTTAAATGCACAGATACTGTGATGAGATCCTGAGGCCCATTGCAGTGACATTCATCTGCTGCCATCACCTCATGTTTCAGCATGATAATGCATGTCGCAAGGATCTGTAAACAATTCCTGGAAGCTGAAAATGTCCCAGTTCTTCTATGCGCAGGAGATGTGTCGTGCTGCATGAGGCAAATGGTGGTCACACCAGATAGTGACTGGTTTTCTGATCCACGCCCCCTACCTTTTTTTTTAAGGTATCTGTGACCAACAGATACATATCTTTATTCCCAGTCATGTGAAATCCATAGATTAGGGACTAATTAATTTATTTCAATTGACTGATTTCTTATATGAACTGTAACGCAGTAACATCTTGAAATTGTTGCATGTTGCGTTTATATTTTTGTTTAGTGTATTTAGGGCTTATGGCTTGGGGTAGAAGCTGTTTGGGAGCTTTTTGGTCCCAGACGTAGCACTCGGTACCGTTTGCCGTGTGGTAGCAGAGAGAACAGTCTATGACTTGGGCGGCTGGAGTCTTCTTCTTCTGACACCGCCTGGGATAGAGGTCCTGAATGGCAGAGACTTCCAACTCCAGTGATGTACTGGGCCATACTCACTACCCTCTGTAGCGCCTTGCAGTCAGGATGCCGAGCAGTTACCATACCAACTGGTGATGCAGCCAGTCAAGATGCTCTCAATGGTGCAGTTGTAGAACTTTTGAGGATCTGAGGGCTCATGCCAAATCTTTTCAACCTGAGGGGAGAGGCGTTGTCGTGCCCTCTTCACGACTGTGTTGGTGAGTTTGGACCATGATAGGTCCTTAGTGATGTGGACACAGAGGAACTTGAAGCTCTCGACCCGCTCCACTACAGCCTCGTCGATGTGAATGGGGGCGTGCTCGGCCCTCCGTTTCCTGTAGTCCACAATCAGCTCCATTGTCTTGCCCTTGCTGAGGGAGAGGTTCTTAGCACTACACAGCTGATTCAAATAATCAAAGGACTCGTTTTGAAAGTTGGTTCATCTTATCCTTTGAGGCTTTAAAAGTGTTCTTACACTGTGATTTTGAACATTCAAAGCAACTGGGAAACATCCATGGCAGCCATTGTTGTCACCTTAGCTTGCTACATAACTTCTGGGTGATAGGAACCTACGAGCACCACCACCAATCAGCCTGCACCACTGTGCACACACCCATTGTTACTACGACGTTTTTCCTACAGTATGACAACTAGCGTAACCATGACAGCAAATGATTGCTGTCTGAACACACACAAATCCAATCTGGTCACTTGTAACTTGCTGTTTGGACAGTCAGGATTCCAAAACGGATTTGAAAAACCAAACTGATTTGAGCATTAAAGCCTGCAGTGTGAACAAGGCTTAAGCACAGGCGTCAATTTAAATGCCACATCTTATTGCCTGTTCTTTATAGGACTATTGTAACACTGTATCCTGACATCAGGAATGTGTGAGATTTTGTATATTGTTATACATTCATAAGAAGTAGAATTCAATCAAAAAGACCAACTCAACTTGAACCACAGTAACGCATCACTGAAAGTTAGATTGGTTGGTCAGAATAGGGAAGAGACTCAATACAACAGTTTGAAGCAGAAAGTATAGTTTATTGTGTCCAGTATAAGAAAATCAACCAAAAGCAGTGGAAGGCACACATTGTATCTGGGGGGAAAAGGGGGGGGTTGTCACTTATACAAGTGCCAGCAAACCTCAACGTCGTGGACAAGACACCCCCAATCCACATATAGACAGACGATCATATCAAAATATACTGGTACACAGGTGTGACGCCGACACCGCCCACCACTCAGTCAACAAGATGGTCTTTCTTGGTTCCAACCCACTGCCTAAATACGGTGTCCATATTCGGACAGCCTCAGTCTTTGCAGGACTTGACAGACAACTCCTGCGGTGACTGAGGCTGTGTCCTAATATGGACACCGTAACTTCTTGACAAGAATTAAAGGATGCAAACCAGTTACCAGGCAAAACTTTCCAGCTTCTACAACATCAAAACAAATTACTTTGCAAAAAATATATTCATATATACATTTACATTTTAGATGTTTGTTTCATATACTCCCGATAAACTTTACAAAAAGCAGAACACTTTTGAATGGTACAGCGATAGGATGGTACAGCTTTCTGTGAGAAAACATAATGCGAAGAGAAGAGTCGCCCCGTTTAGCTTCATATTGGCAGAGTTATAGTTTTTGGAGAAGGGACTGTATGACAGTTGCAGTACTTTTGTCATCATCATAGTACATAAACATGTATTTTCAATACACACTTTTTATATGAAGTCAACGCTTCAGGAAAAATACTGTTTTGTATGCGTGTCCCTTTTACATGTTACAACAAAATTAGTAAAAGAAAAGATCTAAACAAAACGTCATGGAAAGATACATCTGGTAGGACATGTCAGCATCAGGGGTCAAAGAGCATCGTGAAGGTTTTACGTTTTTGGTGAGAGAAAAACAATTCCCAGAGTCAGAAATATGAATAGAAAGCTGAGCTAGCGAGTACAGTCCTGAGTCCACCTCTCCCATTTCAGATTGGATTTCAGTGTGTTGGTGTTTTTATGAGTGGGCATGCCAGCCAACGCAACTTGCTCAGGGGTACTCTTGTCCCAGCTTCTTAAGAGTCGCACAATGTATTATGGATGAATAAGAACAGTCGGGTGCCTGTGTGTTTGGCCCATTCATTGCATACAAGGTTACATTACATAATCACCAGTGGTACTAAGGTTAATTGGAGTCGTAGTTTCTCTCCAAGGTGAAGCCCCTGTGCGCGTGTCAGAGTGTACTACTGTTTGTTTATTTGGGATCGAGCCATAAGACGATTGCTATATCAAAGGGCAATGTTTTATAGCCTCGTCACATTGTCTTTGTCACACTCCTACCTAGCAGATTGTGGAAACTGCATGGCTCAGTTCAGTTTATGTTGATGAGGATGTGGACCCCACAAGTCAGTTTGATAACAGAGGGTAAAGAAGAAGCAAGATGGCCGTCTCAGGTTCCCACTGTTTTTTCCTTGGGACTTGGGGAGGGTAATCTCAAGACTGGCAAGAGGGGCTGAGTTTGGGATAGGAGTAGGGGAGGGGGTTAGAGAGCTCCAAATCCGCTCAGCAGCTTGGGCTCTGGGTGATGTAGTTAGGGGACTAGGGGTAGGGGTGTGTAGTTAGGGGACTAGGGTTTGGGGTCGGGGTGTGTAGTTAGGGGACTAGGGGTAGGGGTGTGTAGTTAGGGGACGAGGGGTAGGTAGTGGTGTGTAGTTAGTGGACAAGAGTTTGGGTAAGGTAGGGGTGTGGCAGGGTACCAGATGACAACTGTCTTTATTCAGTCATTGGTCAGAACACTCAGAATGAGTAGTTATCGGGGAAGCCCAGTAACGAGACGCACCGCTCCCCTCCGTCAGCCAGGTAGGGGCCACAGCCATCCTCGTAGTGGGCCAGGGGCACGGTGGTGTCCTCCTCCCCCCCAGACGGGGGCAGGATGTCCGGGTCCTGCTTCAGGCTGGGCCTCTGGTTGTCAGGGAAGGCCATGGAGAAGAGCGCCTCGGGGTCACACGTAAACTTGTACACGTACCTCTCTCCAGCCACCTGATCCCACACAAAGAGAGCAGAGGGAGTTAGACAGTCGTTCAGCGTACGACCGCTAGTAGTTTGAAAATAACTTTGGGACTTTATTCCCAACCTTCTGAAACTCGCAATGCATCTGCCCTGTCCTTATGTGCAACCAATGTACTGTTTATTGGTGCAATGTAGCCCTCAATTGTACTGATGTTTTCCCTCAATTCATAAAGCCTCCACTGAATTTGACCCAAAACAGAGAACTGTAATTGACTTTGAATTAAAATTAAATTTTACCTTTACCTTCTGCATGATGCCCTTCTCATAGTAATAGCGTAGAGAGCGGCTCAGCTTGTCGTAGTTCATGGCAGGCCGGTTCTTCTGGAGGCCCCAGCGCCGAGCCACCTGCCACAGGGGAGGAGAAAGGAAACTATTCTGATCAACCTGTAGATACATACACCAACTTCTTTTGTGGTTAGTTTCCCGTGTGTCACTTCTAGTGCCTTAGTAATACGGTGTGATTATTCCTGGAAGCACAGCGTAACAACTATTTTCATGAACTATTGTAACACTCCAGTTACTTTGAACTCATAGACAAAATGATGAAAAACTCAAAAGGAGCCCTAAAGTCTCAACTCAGTCACTAGAACCACGGCTCTGCTTGCTGACCAACTGCCAACTGACCTCTTCGGGCTCGATGAGTTTGAACTCCATGCCGCGGCCGGTCCAGGAGATGAAGTGACCGTTGGCCGGGTCGTCCAGCAGAGTGACCAGGAACTGCCAGAGCTGCAGGGAACCTCGGCGCTGGTAGGGCGGTCCGTCACGGAACACTCCGGCCTCCTGCTTGATCTTGCCTGGATGGACAGCAGGAGAGGGGGAAAGAGTGAGTGAGTGTGTAAACGAAGGAGTGGTGTGGACACCGTCAGGTGAAAGATTCCAGTGATGGGCAGTCTGAGCATGAGGATAAGATAAGAGGTTCTGTTCATGTCACACAGGCTTGCTAACTCTGTTCAAGGCCCCTTGGATCTACTCCTGTCATCCACACTGCCATGACATAACTAGAAGATGTCAGATACCAGGATTCACAACCTGCTGCCATTCACACCTAAAGCCTTGTGTCAAACCAGTCAGAGGTTCAAATAGTTTCTTTTTAAATACTTTCAGTGTTTGATTCTGCATGGATGGATGGGGTTTGCACTTTTGGGACAATTCCAGGGGTTATTTTGTGCCAGGCAAGTCATTGTATTTCATACTATTAATAGAGGAATGTCTTACCTTCTAGTCTCTCTGGAACCACGCACGTGTCGTCGTTGTACAGATGAGGCTCACCGTCGTAGACCAACCCATCATTGTTTTGGTAGAAGTTACCGGACTTCCCGAAAGAAGACTGGCAGTTCTGCATTTCTGTAAGACACGAGGGAAAATATTACACATCTTTTTCCTTGACATGTACCCTTCAAACCAGAAAGATAGACAAAAAGAAAGATATAAAAACTAATGGGTGTTCCTTTGAATAGATTCTTACTACTAACTTAGTTTCTCAATGCTATCTTTTTAAAGTAGCCATTAGCCTAATGACATAATACCCAGTAGAAGACGGACATACATTCTCACACAGCCAACAGTCTCTTTACAGTCCCGTTTTTTTTTAGCTGGGACTTTATCAAGAGGGTTTGACTGTTACATCACTGACAGAAAGTGGGCTAGACATGGAGAGTGAAATGAGGTCATCTTAGCTTTCAAGATAAGTGTCTTAGAATGCTACACTGCTACACACCCAACGACTACTACTAATACTCAGTGTCCACATCAGCCTGAAACATGCTTACTGTTTTATCCCCATCGCTGTATTTGTAGCCACACACAGTTGACTCTCAAAGGAGCGGCTAACTTGGACAGCTTGGGCTGCTTCCAAACCCTTAGGGCCTTCCTGTCCGGACTCAGATTAAGCCTAGGCATGGAAGGAGAAGCACTTCCTATTGAGATTCTCCATTGAACATGTTTTTTACTCCAGGACTAGGCCGAATCTATGAGTGGGAAACTGAGCCTCAAAGTCCGTTGCCATCAACGATTCCCCAGGGCTCACCTTGTTCAAAGCAGAAATCCCGGGGCTCCTGCTTGATAGAGAGGCCCTGGAACGGGTGCGGGGATGGCCCATGGTGGGGACCCCGTGCTCGGTGTAGCGGAGGTCGACCAGCTCCTGCTTGAAGCCCTGAGCAGGGAGGAGGACCAAGGGCTCTGACAGGTGCCGCTGTGAGGGGGCGGCCGTACCGGGACAGGGGGCGCGGTGGGGGTGATGGGGCTGAGGGGGTAGGGGGTACAGGAGGCACCGTCAGACGGAGGGAAAGGCTGACATGGCTCAGAGAGCTGCCGCTGGAACCTGGAGAGGGGGAATCAGAGACAGAGAGAGACAGACAAACAGAGAGAGACAGAGACAAACAGAGACAGACAGAGAGACAAAATAAGGAAAAAATCATACAACAATGGGATTTCATGTTCAAATCTATCCAACATGACATCAACTGTGGCACTGAAAATGCATGCTGAGTCCCAGCCTACAGTCGTTCCAATCATGGTTTTACAACCAAGATATACAAGCTATGGGGTCAGACAGTGCATGGTGCCAACACATGCCGCCAACCTGAGCCAACACATGGTGCCAACTCACCTGTGTTCTGAGCTATAGGAGGCATCGGAGTGATTGACAGGTAGACGGGGCACGGCGAAAGGCTGGCTTTGGCTCGGGTGTGGCGGGAGTGTCCGGTGGTGGGAGGGGATCGGGGGACAGTGCGTGCCCGTGAGTCGGACGACTGTGGCCGGGGTGTGTCGCATGGACAGGGCGTGATCTGCCTCTGCAGGGCGGGGCTGCAGGGCGAGGCGGGCGGGGTTAAAGTATTGATGCCGAGTGGCTTCCTGTTGTAGGCACTGTGGAGGGAGGGGAGGGAAGGGGTTAACTTGGGCCTGTAGAGGATTGCTGTATTCTCTCTGTGGACTTACCATGACATATTGACGGTGTGTTATCTGACATTATAAACTGTGTGGTTGGAGCCCTGAATGCTGATTGGCTGACAGCCGTGGTATACCACGGCTATGACAAACATTTATTTGTACTGCTCTAATTACATTAGTAATTAGTTCATAATAGCAATAAGGCACCTCGGGAGTTTGTGATATATGGCCAATATACCACGGCTAAGGGCTGTGTCCAGACACCGCGTTGCGTCGTGCATAAGAACAGCCCTTAGCCGTGGTATATTGGCCATATACCCACACCCCCCTCAGGCCTTATCAACTTGATTTAGGTATACCTAATTAAGCAATGTCTTAGTAGAAGTACATTTGAGTCATTTAGCAGACGCTCTTATCCAGAGTGACTTACAGTTAGTGAGTGCATACATTTTTCATAGTAGAGAAATGTACTATCCCTTTACAGTCTTTTATGATCTTTTATTGGTTGTAACTGAAAATACCTCTTTCTACAGAGAGTACAATTTGGGGCGGGGTGTAAAACCTTGTCCGTGTCAGTGTGTAATGTAGCGTACCTGTTGCTGTAAAGGTCCTTGTCTGTGTAGGGCGTGGGTCTCTGTTGTTCCTGACTGCAGGGGGACAGATCTCTGGAGGGGCTGGACTCTCGCTTCACTTTACTGGCTGGAGGACCATGGAACATTACTTTGAAGAAAGGAAGAGTACATCACAAAACTGCACAATAATATATATATATATATATATATATATATATATATATACATACATACATACATACATCACACACACACACACACACACACCATTTAAAGATTCACTACAGTGAATGGATGTATTCAGTATTCTTGTTTTGTGTGCTGGGTGTCTTTAATTACAACCTCCAATTGTTTTATTTTTTTCTCTTCTGTTTGTTGTTTAGTCAATAGTGAATTGTTGAGGTTCTAAAACTGTCCTTCTGTTTGGGAGGGAAAACTATAAACCCAGCAGTGAATGACAAACGGTGTACTTTCACTAGTTGTTTTTTTCATTGTTTCCAAGGCAACAATCAGACCAGTAACAAAGATGCATTTGTATTAAATTGCGCAGAAAAGTGTTGCACAGACCAGAACATGCCAATATGCTCCAACTTCCACCAACAGTTAGTAACTTAGGCAGCCATTGTGTGTGTGTGTGTGTGTGTGTGTGTGTGTGTGTGTGTGTGTGCATACAGTAGGACTTTAACTGGGTGCTGTGTTGGCATCAGAGGCTGGGTCTATGCCTACATCAACTCCCCCATTTCCTGTTGTGCCACAGAACGGCCATCATTCAGCTTCCGGCAGTCTAGCAAATCACCCAGCGCAGCCACAGGCCAGCAGAAAGTCAACACTTTATGGAGTTATGCCTCTCAGTGCCCATAGTGACCTCCATTATCTGCTAAGGTGTTGCGCATCGAGCATCTATGACTGAAACACTTTATATTTCAGTTGGAAAACCTCAAACAGACAACTGGATTGTCTGCGTTACAGAACCACAGTGCAACTCAACCACAGCCTGCAGCTCAGCTGGTAGAGCATGGCGCATGTAACGCCAGGGTAGTGGGTTCGATCCCCGGGACCACCCAGACGTAAAAATGTATGCACACGTGACTGTAAGTCGCTTTGGATAAAAGCATCTGCTAAATGGCATATTATTATAATATGATTTAATTCTCAGTAGAACAATAATTAAACTCTTGCAACATTTCTTTAAATCACTAACAACTCTACCACAGGTCATTGCTGGTAGTTAATAAGAGTGTGTTCTCACTACTCAGCCAAGTTCATTGCTAAATTAAGGAGTAAGGAGTTGATGGCAGAATGCCATGTGATCGCTATGGACACTGCCCCTTTGCCCAGCTGCAGAGTCCACACACACACACTGGAGAAGGACTGCTGAATGAAGGGTCTGTGAGACCAAATGGTAGCATGCCAAACTAGGGAGCGTCATGCCAATCCCGTCGCCGCACACACACACGACTTCACACACTCAGACTCTTTAGCAAACACAACAATCGTCCGGCTGTGCCATAGCACAATTCACTCAGTGTGTACACTCTGAGGATACACACCGCATTAAAAATGTCACTAGCTGCGTCCCCGACGAATGAAATACAACGTTGCAGTGAAACAAGGCAAGACCGGGCCTCTAAAACCCTCTTTCTTCCTCTATAGGATCATTCACATGTTGCAACTAAACCAGCCTGTAGCTCCGTCTGGAGCCAAATCAAAGGCTTCCATTCAAACCTCACGCATATATTATTCTAGGCAGCGAAAGAGAGAGGAGATGAGTACAAAGCAAACAGCATGAGGGTTCTGTGGGCCTGGATTGGAACGCAGCCCATCCTAGCAGCCAAGAGCTGTGGTTGGTCGGTTGGGACTCCATGGAAGGCCATCCCAGGCTGCTGTGGCGCACCTGGGTCATGTTAAGTAAGGCCCACCGTAGCGAAACGCTTTACAACAGAAAATCTCCCTGTTTCAAACCGTTCTCTCTTTATTTCCTCTGATGTTAATGTGGTGAATCAGGGCAGAGAACAGAGAATAGGAATGTCCTCATTCGGGTTGACTATAAAAGAGGATAGCTGAGGGATCTCTGGTATAAAAGCACAACATTCTTGATTTTCACCAGGTGAGTGGTGTCTTATTCTAAGGTAGCCCTTTTTTTCCTGCTCCTTTGTTTGAACACAAACCCTACAATCCAATAATCAAGGTGTGCATCGAGGGCAATGATTGGCTACAAGGACAGAAGCAAGACCACTGATTGGCTACAAGGACAGAAGTAAGACCACTGATTGGCTACAAGGTCAGAAGCAAGACCACTGATTGGCTACAAGGACAGAAGTAAGACCACTGATTGGCTACAGGTCAGAAGCAAGACCACTGATTGGCTACAGGTCAGAAGCAAGACCACTGATTGGCTACAGGTCAGAAGCAAGACCACTGATTGGCTACAGGTCAGAAGCAAGACCAACGGCAGGATGAGCGGAGGTTGGTTTAATCAGGGCTCAACGACGTCAATTGGATTTCTGCTTTCGATGACACAAATCTGTTGTTAAATTTCCCCTCAGCCTACGTAGGCAACCCATGAGCCCTAACCACGTACCCATAAAAATTCACTCACTGACTAGTGACGCACTGAATTAATATGCCAACTGGATAAGACTGGTATTGGAAAAACAGTAAATCTCTTTGTTGTGCTTGTGATGCTTGTATGTTGTGTCAAAGACCATGTCTGGGAATTAAGGGATCATTAGGAAATGCGCAACTATGCAAGAGCAGACGCTGTCGATTCCCCTTTGTAACACAAATACACATGTAAATATTTAAAATCGGTTGGTACTTACGGTTATCCGACTGGAAATCTGGGACAAACTGTTCATCATCAGGCACCTGAGCTGAAAGAGGGAACAGAGAGAGTTAAATGACTAACTTATGGATGGCATGCCACATGGCTGAGTCACTTTAATAGGCGTAAATAGAACAAACATAATGCACTTGATACAGTACAGTAAAAAAAACGTAAATATTTATGATGCACTTGATGCAGTACAGAAAAAAAAAACGGTAAATATTTATGATGCACTTGTTAAAAAGAGGAAGTCATATAAAGTTTTAAATAACAACCTATATTTTCCTGTTTTTCCTGATTTAATAGCCTCGGGTAAACCACTGATGTTACTAAAAACAATGAGCATGATGCAAGATTGAAAACCTACTGAAAGACAAGAGCAGAACTCACCTTCTGCAATCCATGCCTCTTGAAGTTGCAAGAGGTCTTGAAAGAGATCTTCTGTGTCCTGGGCAAGCTCGGTGTCCACAAACTTTCTCTTCCGGTCGTTGAATGGCGCGTTCGCTGGTTCTTCCATGTGAGAATTCTGCTAGGACAATGTTTAAAATACCTACAACATTAGCGATTGCATTGATGTGGAAATGAACAATGATTAGCCTAAACATGATTGGTATCAAAAAAATCCCTAAGCATCTATGTATCTAAAAAGTAAATCAGGTGCTATCTTAATCCACTCTATGAAAAGTTTCCAGATTAGTGCTTTGATCAAAATCCTACGTGGAAAAAATATCAGAGAAAACGTCCAGAGAATAGTCTAAATACTCACACTAGGGGGACATGAAAGGGACTTGCTGGTCGTAAAATCCGTCCATGTTGCCTGAATGTCTTCACACCCTCTGGACTGAAGTTGGTGTTGGAGGGGCTGACTGTAGCAGCAGGAGATCCTCGTCGTCGGTCTGTTCTTTCTGTGGAGAGCCGAGAAAAGTGGCACGCAAGTGCGTCCCCTGGTCAGTAGCCTATACCCAAATCACCTGTCATTTAACGTCAACACAGACATAGGATGTTTCCCCAAATGGCAACCTAACCTATTCCCTGTATAGTGCACTATGCCCTTTGGGCCCTGGTCAAAAGTAGTGCACTAAAGGGCAAAGGAAGCCATTTGGGATACAACCTCAGCCTGCCTTCAGGATAAAACAGTTGTTCCTTTCCTCTGTCTTGGGTGTTTGTTTTGTGTTGTTTGTTTGCGTAACCCTCCCTGCATCGGAGTGTTGGGACTGTACACCATGTCAGTGAGCATGTACTCAATAGGCTGGGGACAAAGTCCTTACATAGGCATGGCAGCAAGGCACAGTAAGCTATCTGGGGATGAGACTGTTGACATTACAGTCTTTACATTAAGTAGAAGGACTAGGCGGGAGCGGTTTTGAATAAGTGTTCAACTGAGTGCTAGTAAAATAGGATTCAAATCAGGGGCTTGAGTTTAGTAGTCCTTGATATATGTAAAGATTGGATAAACTATTATTTAGGAATATTTAATTTCGAGTCAATAACAGAACGTATAAAAAGTATACATGCAATAATCTGAATCAAAAACATTATAGGTGACGTTTCAACATTATTTGACAAGTATTGGATAAAGTTAAGTTTTCAGGGCAGCAGGGTAGGAGAGGGTTAATCTCAGCAAAGAAAATCTAACCCAGTTCAAGAAGTAGCTAAACTCCCCACCCCCCCGCAGACCCTCCTCCCTCTACCGTTTCTTATTCCCCCCTCATGGCCCCAGCTTGTTTTTCTCAATGAAGTGAAATTTGATCCCTGAGCGAAAAGATGGGGGTGGGGGAAGGAGTCGAACCTTCCATTCATAAAATGTTAGAATCGTCTATGAAGATTCTGCATGCGCAGTAGCACGCCAAAATACTGCAACATAAACAATCCCACCTCAAAGTAAGTCATGTAAAAACATTTTCCTACGAATAAGAAAATGGTTGCCAAATTAAGATACATATAAAATGGCGTTCACATTGCTGCCCCCCCCCCACCAGATAGCTAGAAAATGCTTGCCAGAGAACTCGCATTCTATGGATGCAAGTCGGTCAAAGTTAATGCATCATTACAGGCGCTTGAAATAAACTAACGCAAAAACCTTATACGCATCTTTTTGTTGCGGTTGATAATTTGATGTGAAACTCACCTTTGCGAAGATGTAATTCCTTTGCAATGTTGAAAATAAGTTATGTTTCACTCCACGCTGTTGCAAACGTCCTTTCAGAATTGACGTCTATGCTCTTCTCACACAAAGCTTGATTGTGGATTTCTGAATGGAATCGTCTGGTTTTCCCTTAAGCGAAAATAGAGGACTCCATAATACACGCCCATTGGTTGTTACACTATGCCATTCAAGTGACTGACCAATCGACGTTCAGAGAGCTCTTTGGACCCCAGTGACCAATGGTGAGCGACCTTGTCTTGTTTTTATGAATGACTGCTTTTCATTCACGTCAGACGGCCAGACACGGGGTGGAACGAAAAAGTTACAGTAGAAACAGATACTGACATCTTGAAACATATAAACTCGAGTACATTCACACAACAACCAGATAAAATGTTTTGCTACAAAGTTGTTACATAGTTATTACAGCATCTTGCTACATTGTTATTACAATATCTTGCTACATATTTGCCATTTTCAGTTTAGAAAAAACAGTCTTGTCTGGGAGAACAGCAGGATATGCAGTGTCCAGTTTCACATGTTTTTTAGTTTTTTTCTTCTGACATTGATTAACTGCTCAGGACAGAGCTGGCTTAGTGGAGTCTGGACACAGTCGATCACACACACTTTACACGCAAACACACACACACTATTCTGCCCAGGGTTGAACTGCAGTCAGATAAGAAAATGTTAAAATGGTTACAGTCGATTAAATGCCAAACATGATCTGAGTTGCAGGGTAATTATAATGACCTCATACTACCTTGTTATGTAAAATGTTATGGTGGTACAGAGGGATGCTCCATTGTCTGCACAGACTCTATAGTATTAAAGAGATATAACTATGGTGTTACAGAGATATACACTGAGTATACCCAGGGGTGTAAAGTACTTATGTAAAAATACTTTAAAGTACTACTTAAGTTGTTTTTTGAGGTATCTGTACTTTACTATACTATTTATATTTTTTTACTACTTTTACTTTTACTTCACTACATTCCTAAATAAAAGTATGTACTTTTTACTCCATACATTTCCCCTGACACTCAAAAGTACTCGTTACATTTTGACTACTTAGCAGGACAAGAAAATGGTCCAATTCACACACTTATCAAGAGAACATCCCTGATCAACCCTACTGCCTCTGATCTGGCGGACTCACTAAACACAAATGCTTCGTTTGTAAATGATGTCTGAGTGTTGGAGTGTGCTGGCTATCTGTAGATTAGAAAACAATAACATTGTGTCATTTGGTTTGCTTAATATAAGGAATTGGAAATGATTTATACTTGTACTTTTGATACTTAACTATATTTTTTTGCAGTTACATTTACTTTTGATACTTAAGTATATTTAAAACCAAATACTTTTAGACTTTAGCTCAAGTAGTATCTTACCGGGTGACTTTCACCTTTACTTGAGTCATTTTCTATTAAGGTATCTTTACTTTTACTCAAGTATGACAATTGGGTACTTTTTCCACCACTGAGTATACCTAACATTAGAACACCTTCGTGATATTGAGTTGTCCCACCACAATCCATGTCTCAATTGTCTCAAAGCTTAAAAATCCTTCTTTAACCTGTCTCCTCCCCTTCATCTACACTGATTGAAGTGGATTTAACAAGTGACATCAATAAGGGATCATAGCTTTCACCTGGATTCACCTGGTCAGTCTGTTTCATGGAAAGAGCAGGTGTCCTTAATGTTTTGTCCACTCGGTGTAACTCTATGGTGTAACAGGGATAGATAGTTAGTTACACATCCTAGCCTTCATTGGTTCTATTCCCCTGGTATTTGTATTTACTGGTTATATATTGTCATGTCTGTATGTGGCTTTTTATTTAAACCAAGGTCTATGCCTTTAGGCTGCATTACAACAATCCACTTTGCACTGTTGTTAATTGACTAATCACCACACCACCACTGTCGTTATTCACCAATCACCACACTTTACACTGTCGTTATTGACCAATCATCACACTTTTACACTGTCGTTATTGACCAATCACCATACTTTTTTCCATTCACCCGGTCGAAACTCAAGAGCGAAGGATAGGAGCATTACATTTACCTTTACATCATTTAGCAGACACTCTTATCCAGAGCGACTTACAAATTGGTGCATTCAACTTATGATAGCCAGTGGGACAACCACTTTAGAAGTAGAAGGATTACTTTTATACTATTGCAGTTCCCTTGGAGTTAGCTTTCTCCATGCTCACTCCTTCCATAACAGCATTGTCTCTCTGTTCCATCTCTGCTGCTGTGGATTGCAGTAGGACTGGATCAGAGACCTGTGTGTTAGTGGTGAGTGCTTGTCATACATTATTCATACAAGGGTTGTTATTCAGTAGTGCACACCCTAGCAAAATGTTTAGCAACGGAAAACAAAATGAGTGTTTCTTATTGGACAAGTCCAGGTAGTCCCTCCCTTGTTTCAGTCAGGTTTCTTCCGTTTAGCGTCTAATGAACACGACACAGGTTTTCAAAGGGTCTTTCCACCACCCTATGCAGTCTAATCTTTGGAGTATTTGTACCCAAACCCACTGGCCTACTGACCCCTTCTCACCCTACGTTGGTACCCTTGGTACAGGCATGCACCAACATCAGCCCAGCCCAGGGTGCACATTCACAAGACCCCCAAATTCACACAGTCCTGTGATCCAATACAGCTCCCTTTGTCCTCATTGGCTGTGGTCCCAGATCACCCTCCAGGTCTCCTAGCCTCCTCCCTCTGAAGCCTGCAGACACCGTTACAGGCTTAGTCTTAAATGGCACCCTATTCCTTATGTCAGTGTACTACTTTTGATCAGGTCCTTTGTCAAAAGTAGTTCAATACATAGGGAATGTGGAAATACCATTTGGGACACACCCACAGTTTGGTAACAGTTCTCGGGGCTCTTTGATAGTATTTACCATGCAGTATCATGACTGTATGCTTCAAAGACTCTTCATCTCTCCCCCCTCCCTCCTGCCTTATTTCAAGCAGTATGTCTATCCAGCTAGAAGCAGCAGATTCCTCTCTAATTCCCCTTTGAACTAATTCCAGTTCATTACCCTTCCCATTGTTCCAAAGCACGAGGGATCTAGACCATGAAGCTCACCTCTCTCACCCACCGTTATCATAGTTCTCTCTCTGTCTCTCTCTGTCTCTCTGTCTCTCTCTCTCTCTCTCTCTCTCTCTGTCCCCCTATCTCTCTCTCTCCCCCGAGGGGTCGGCAGGTGTGGCGCGGGAGTCCCCCTCTACTGTATCATTAGTGCTCTACTCTACTGTATCACTAGTGCTCTACTCTACTGTATCATTAGTGCTCTACTCTACTGTATCACTAGTGCTCTACTCTACTGTATGATTAGTGCTCTACTCTACTGTATCATTAGTGGTCTACTGTATTGTATCACTAGTGCTCTACTCTACTGTATCATTAGTGCTCTACTCCTCTACTGTATCACTAGTGCTCTACTCTACTGTATCATTAGTGCTCTACTCTACTGTATCACTAGTGCTCTACTCTACTGTATAACTAGTGCTCTACTCTACTGTATCATTAGTGCTCTACTATACTGTATCACTAGTGCTCTACTCTACTGTATCATTAGTGCTCTACTCTACTGTATCACTAGTGCTTTACCTCTACTGTATCACTAGTGCTCTACTCTACTGTATCATTAGTGGTCTACTCTACTGTATCACTAGTGCTCTACTCTACTGCATCACTAGTTGCTCTTCTCTACTGTATAATTAGTTCTCTACTCTACTGTGTCACTAGTGCTCTACTGTATCACTAGTGCTCTACTCCTACTGTATCATTAGTGCTCTACTCTACTGTATCCCTAGTAGCTTTACTCTACTGTATCACTAGTGCTCTACTCTACTGATCATTAGTGGTCTACTCTACTGTATCACTAGTGCTCTACTCTACTGTATCACTAGTGCTCTACTCTACTGTATCATTAGTGGTCTACTCTACTGTATCACTAGTGCTCTACTCTACTGTATCATTAGTGCTCTACTCTACTGTATCACTAGTGCTCTACTCTACTGTATCATTAGTGCTCTACTCTACTGTATCATTAGTGCTCTACTCTACTGTATCACTAGTGCTCTACTCTACTGTATCACTAGTGCTCTACTCTACTGTATCATTAGTGCTCTACTCTACTGTATCACTAGTGCTCTACTCTACTGTATCATTAGTGCTCTACTCTACTGTATCATTAGTGGTCTACTATACTGTATCACTAGTGCTCTACTCTACTGTGTCACTAGTGCTATACTGTATCACTAGTGCTCTACTCTACCGTATAATTAGTGCTCTACTCTACTGTACTATTGCTCTACCCTACTGCATCACTAGTGCTCTTCTCTACTGTATAATTAGTTCTCTACTCTACTGTGTCACTAGTGCTCTACTGTATCACTAGTGCTCTACTCTACTGTACAATTAGTGCTCTACTCTACTGTATCACTAGTGCTCTTCTCTACTGTATAGTTAGTGCTCTACTTTACTGCATCACTAGTGCTCTTCTCTACTGTATAATTAGTACTCTACTCTACTGTATCACTAGTGCTCTTCTCTACTGTATAATTAGTGCTCTACTCTACTGTGTCACTAGTGCTCTACTGTATCACTAGTGCTCTACTCTACCCTCCACTCTACTTGAAAATTCCCAAATTAGCTAACTTTTTTACTCTCTGATACAAAACACATGGAATACACACATCTGAACAGGGACGGCCTGTTCAATAGGGCGATATGGGCGACGCACTGCCAAACGGGAAAAGGAAGGGATTTTTTTCTAATCAATTATATCACCGCAACAGTAGTTGTCAGTGTTCACGTCTGATCTGCCAGCCACTAAATGTCAAATCAGGCTGAAGTCGTGCTTCAAATGGCCCCGCCCGTTTTTGGGGCGATTTCAGTCAGGTTGAAAATCGCCCAGAAGTCTCTCATAGCCTGTCACGTTCTATTTTTTTCAAATTTCAAAGCTTTCAATACATTCTCTATGGGTGTCTGTGGGCTTGCACTTACGCGCTTTCGTCATACGTGACGTAACCATGAACGTAACTAAGACAATAGCGGCTAGCAGCGTCTCTGTTCGCGACCTGCAGTGTGGCGTTATTTTATGTTTTTAATTTGTAGACTTAGTTTACAAACATTCTGCCAACCTGGATTTCCAGTGGTGGTAAAAGGAGACGGACTCCTGAAGAACAGGCATTTCTCTGCCTTGACATACAAGTATGCTCCAACAGTCGCCTTCAATACACGGCGCACCTGGGCTACATGCTCGCGTAGAAGAGTACACCAGGATGTCGTGATGTAAACTACGACACCCCTGCCCATGCATGTCCCGGAAAATATCGTCAACAAAGGATTGGAAGACTGAAGGAGCATTCATTAACCCGTATGGCATGACGAGATACTCGTAATGACCCGAGGTGGTACTAAATGCTGTCTTCATTCATCCCCCCAAAAACGCGCACCAGATTGTACGCGCTCCTGAGATCTAACTTTGTGAAGAATCGCGTCCGCGTAATGAGATTCGTCAATCGCCGCAATCAGTGGCAGTGGGTAGCTGTATTTAACTGTAATCTGATTGAGACTACGATAATAATAACGGGCAAGAATCCTCGTCTTCTTCACAAAGAAGAAATCCAGGAGACTGGGGAAGTAGAGGGCCGATGTATCCCTGTGCCAAGGACTCAGCTATGTATGTCTCCATAGCCGCTGTCTCCTCTTGAGACAGGGGATACACATGACTCCTGGGAAGAGCTACCCAGTCTGGATATTTATCGCACAGTTCCCCCTGTCTATGAGGAGGTAGCCTTGCTGCCCTCGATTTACTAAATACCAGTGCTAAATCCCAGGGGAATATGCGCGACGGTGACCCCCTACCGAGGTGTATGGAAACACCTAGACATCTCCCCCACACACTGGGCAGACCACATAAGAGCCCTCTGTTGCCACGCTATGGTAGGATCGGTACTTAACCAGGAAGCCCCAACACCACTGGGTACGCAGGAGAGTCAATCAGATAGAACTGAATGATGTCCGCATGAACCCCCTGCGTAGTCATCGCCAGCGGTGCTGTGACATCCCTTGATAAATCGAACCCAACGGCCGGCTGTTAATGCATGGACAGGGAATTGGAACTCTACCGGCTCTAAGGGGAACTCCTAACCCACACAAAATTTACGATCAATAAAGTTCCCAGCTGCGCCTGAATCTACTAGCGCCTTATGTTGGGAATGAGGTGCCACTCTGTGGAAAACGCACAGGAATACTCATGTGACCAACAGAGAGCTCTGGGTAAGTGGGGCGCCTACTCACCTGGACTGACTCCCCAGTGCGTGACCTAAGGTGTCCCCCTCTCTCAGAAGACCCTCCCCAGCACCTGGCCGTGGTGTGTCCTCCACGGCTTCAGTTGGTGCAGGGGTTGGCCCTCCTGGGGCCCTCCATGCCAGCACCCCCGAGCCCATAGGAACAGGCTCGGAGGTGCTGGAGGATGGAATGGACGACCCCCACTCGGGACGCCCGCGGGTAGCCAGCAGGGTGTTAGACTGGATGGGAGATGTCCACCAGCTGGTCGAACGACAGGTTGGTGTCCTGCAGGCCAATTTCACGACGAACGCCCTCTCGTAGGCTACACCAATAGTGGTAATGAGGGCCCTCTCATTCCATCCCGCATCCGCTGCTAGTGTCCGAACTCCAGTGCGGTAACTCCCTGTGCGCTCCTCTTCCCTGTCGGGAGGTGGAACAGACGCGCTCTCCCGGGCGCTTCCCCTCAGGTGGGATGATCAAAGACAGTCTGAAGCGGCGGGAAAACTCCGCGCAGGTGATGGTGGCTGGATTCTCACGCGTTGGCCCACTCCAACGCTTTCCCGAGAATGAGGGGGAGACGTCGTATCCCGAGGGATGCTTCGGGTGTATGGTGGCAAGGTAAAGCTCCTACCTGTAGGAGAAAGCTCCTGACACCCGGCTGCAGAACCGTCATATGCCCTGGGAGCGAGAGCCGAATGCCACTGGGTTCCGGGGTGCTGGGAGAGGAGGACTGGCCGCTGGTGCTGGGATGGTGTGAGAAGGCGTGGGCACCTCCCATTATAACCTGCGCAGTCTGTTGGACACCTCGTCTCATGGCGACCCCGAGCTGCCGGATCATGGCGTTCCTGGTAATTAATCCGGTCCTCCAGGGAATCGGGTATCGCCGCTGTTCCTGCTGACTCCATGGGAGATGGTGTGTTGTTTGTCATGAGGTGAGGTGTATGTGTGGTGGAAGTCAGGCGCAGGACACCGAGGCTAGTCAACAGAGTTATCACCAAAGGAAACGGTAAACAAACGACTCCAAAAATAAGAGGCGAGCATTTACGCAACAAGTTTAAAACACTATAAAATAACAAACAAGAAGCAAAACACGCAGCACAACTAATAGTGCTTTTTCTTAACAACAACACACACAATCCTACCAAGAGGGAACTTATAGGACAGGTGATGAATACACAATAGGACACAGGTGTGACAGACAGACAAAGGCAATCGACACAGAAACATAGATCGGAGCTAGTAACTGGGACGCGACCGCCGATGCCTGCGCGTACTCAGGAGGGGGAGCAGCTCGCAGAATCCGCGGACAGGTGGGTTTTGGACTGATCTTGTTGATCGTGGTACATACCCGCTACGAACGGACTAAATAATGAAAACGCTGCGGCAGCGGAATCCAAACAGCTGGGAGACTTTGGCTGGATGACAGAGTCCCGGACAGAGAA
This sequence comes from Coregonus clupeaformis, assembly GCF_020615455.1. Taxonomy (NCBI): domain Eukaryota; kingdom Metazoa; phylum Chordata; class Actinopteri; order Salmoniformes; family Salmonidae; genus Coregonus; species Coregonus clupeaformis. Next base: position 67,162 of record NW_025533629.1, read on the forward strand.
GTGGAGCCGGCCGAGCTTCACCCTGGTCAGAGCGGACCGCGATCCTGGTAAGAGAGCGACTCTGTACCCCGACATTGAACTGCTTTCTGTGTCATTGCGACCTTACTATCTGCCCCGTGAGTTCCCCCAATTGTTTGTTACCGTTGTGCAGTGGCGGCTCCTGAAAAAATTCTCAGGGGGGGCAATTTTTCTGATGATTTAGGTGACCTACACACATTTTTAAAAAGATATGTCCAGCAACAACATGAAGACAGGGGCAGCATATAAGTCAATACCAGAAGCATTTATTGACTGATCTCAAAAGTGTTGGCTTACAAAATCAAAATAAGTTATCACAGTAAAAATAATCAAGGGTGTTCTTTCACATTCCTCAACACTGCATAAACAATATGCATTTCCATAAACAAATGAAATATCAGCTGAAAATACAGCATCTTGGTATTTGTTCAGATTGCAGGATCAACAAGAGCTTTTACCACATTTTTTTGCCTCATGGTTGAATTGGAAATATGTGCACCTGAGCATAATTCACAACAAGCAAGCAGGAGCTTTTGATAGAGGCTACTGAAAACATTGATGCAAGTTATTGGTAATAAGACATTTTTATAGACTTCCATATTCTGCCCTCTTGTATAGATTTGTGAAAATGAACAGTGATAGACATTTTGCTTGAAAACAGAATTTGAAAGTAATTTCTAGAAAAGGTAAACACAGCTATCTGTATGGCTTTGTAAAAAATGAATAACCATAGTTCTGGCCAATTGTATAGATTTGTAAATATAAACAACCATATTCTGGCCAATTGTATAGATTTGTAAAAATGAACATGAACAGATATTTTTTTTTGTTTTACTTTTTTAAAAAGAAAATAACTATTTTAAACAACATCAACTGTGAACTGATTTGGGCGTGTGTGTGTTAAAGAGACAGGGAGGGAGGGACAAAGAGAGAGAGAGGCTACATTACTTGTACTGAAACTGTTCTGCTTCTCTGTTTCAATACAGCAAAGCGTTCAATGACTTTCTCATTGAAATCAGGCATGCTGAGGACTAGTTCCCTCTCCATGGAAAGCATGGCCAGTGCATTCAGACGTTCCTGGCCCATTGAATTTCGCAGGAATGTCTTAACTCGGTCAAAGTTGAGAAACATCTCTCAGCTTCAGCTGTTGTCATGGGAGTAGTTATGAGGATGTTCAACAGAGTCACAGTCTCAGAGAACGTCTCCTGGAGGTTGTAGCTCATGAGAACCTGGTACAGTGCCAGTGCACCACAGCCTCCCTTGAATTCAGGATTCTCATAGATCAGAGATAGTTCTGTCTTGAGCTTTCGCCTCGCTCAGCATGGGGTATGCATTCACAGTGGCATTCAGAGCCTCATCAGGAAAATGAATGGCAGTACCTTTCAAACATGTCTGCTTGCAGTAAGGTAGCACTTCACAAGGTGGCCAGAGAAAGAGAACCTTTCTTTGGTGTGATCCAGGATGGTGTTGCAGACCTCTTCAGACAGCTCTGCTTCCTCCTCTTCTCTCAAAGCTGTTCTGGGTCTTTTGGCTCCTGTTGCTTCTTGCAGCTGCTGTTGAGAGGAGTCCCTGAAGGCAAACAGACCAATGTGTTTGTTGGCTTTGTACAGTATTGTTGTCTATGTGATGCACAGGTATATGCAATGTATCCATGATGTATAGTACAAATACTTCAGTTCCACTTAAAATGGGCAGGATGCATAAAGTCTTTGAGTGTTTAAGTTAGCCTTTGTGTCTCACATAGCCTGGATGTTCAGCACAGTATACAGTGGTGCTCATAAGCTTATGATCCCATGCTAAAGTTGACTAAAAAGAGGAATAAAAAAGAAAAGAAAATTGGTGTCCATAAAGGTTGGATTTTCCAACTTTTTTAATTAAGTCATTAAGATAAATTTCCAAAAGATTATTTTTTTATTTTTTTATTCCTCTTTTTAGTCAACTTTAGAATGTGTTCATACACTTATGAGCACCACTGCACAGTACACATAGTATATAAAAATAAAATAGATTACACCACTGGCCATATATAATGAGAATAATGTAATTTCAAACACAAATGCAGTCTCCTTTCATGCATACATTTTTAAATAAAGCTCTGCTTTGAGAAAGATCGAATGATATTGTTTAATCTTACCTTATGGCCTGCACACTGCTTGTGAAGCTGTCGAGGGCACTTTTGATAAAGACAGCATCGATGTCCTTCTTCTGTAGCTTCTGGTACAGAATGTCGACGTGGGGCATGATTTTGTGAAAAAGCCGCAGGAAAAAAATAAAATCTTCATCATGCAGCATCCTCACGTAGCCAGATGCCTCTCTCACTGTGCCCTGGTCAAATGAACCCAATGAACCCGTCCGGATGGCTTCAAAACATTCTATGAGGTCGTCTCGATTCTCGTAGACAGTGTTCACGACTCTGCTGTTGAAGTTCCACCGTGTGGATGAAGGTCTGGGCAGTCTTCGTGCAACAGTCTGGTCAAGAATGCTGGTGCGTTTGGGTGACCGGGAAAAAAAGTTGTATGATCAAATTCAGCTGATGCGCATAGCAATGCACGTAATGGGCATTCTTGAAATGCTCACGCACCTTTTTCTGCACACCAGCCTTCTCTCCCTCATCACACTGGCTCCATCGTAAGCTTGCGCAATGAGTTTGACTTTCTCGTCATCGGCAAAAAGACCGTTCAGTCTCTCCAAAAGTACACTGGCGATTGAGACAGGTTGATTCCGAGATGGGAAGGAACTCAAAAAGCGCCTGCACTTTGTGCTTGCTATCTATGTACCTCAGCACAAGCACCAACTGTGTCTGTGTAGAAACGTCCGTGGTCTCGTCAGCTTGGATAGCTACGAAGTTCGCAGACTTCACCTCCTCCACAATATGTTCCCTCGTGACCGCTAGCATACACTCCAGTAGCTCGTTTTGAATGGTCTTTGATGTGCCCTTGAAAACTTTAGCATTTTTAAGATGGTCATCAAACACCTCATCTAATTGTGCCACAAAGTTGACAAGTCCAAGAAAAAATACCAGGGTTGGTGGAGCCCTCAGTTTCATCTTTGCCTCGCAAAGCTAACTCAAACACGCCGCAAAACTTCACACACTGGATTAGCCGGCTGAGGATATGGCGGTTCTTGCTAACCTCATCGTTGTGGCGGCGGACAGCTAGCCTGTATCCCTCATCCAGTTGAGTGGCAATATTCACTCTCCCCAAAGCAGAAATTCTCAAACAGCTATCCATGTGGGTCTTTGACAGCTCATGTTTCTTAATCTTTCTGAAAGATGGTGCATATCGGTTACACCAGTCGCTGTCCAAGCGGTGCTGTCTGAAGTGCCGCCTTCAGGGTGAATGAGTAAGCAGGGGTAGCAGAAAACTGCATTAGCTACATCGCAGCCTGCTAGCCAGGTTTTTCGTTCATACCAATTTTTGGAAAATCCTCGGTGTAGGACTTCCCTTTAGTAGAAACCTGTTGAATTATTAAATTTGGTCTGGGAGGTCCTAATTGTTTCGTTGCCAATTTATCTTCATTTGTTCGCCGACAAAAGGAACTTATTTCAAAGACACAATCGAGTTGCACTGAAGCCTAGCCATGTTGATAGTAGTAGTGAATTGATTGAGGCTGCTACCCTCTCTTTCTTAGTTACGTTCATGTGACGAAAGCGCGTAAGTGCAAGCCCAGAGACACCCATTGAGATTGTATTGAAGGCTCTGAAATTTGAAAAAATAGATTTTACATGGGAGTCTATGACAGAAGTTCTGGGCGATTTTCAATCTGACTGAAATCGCCCCCAAAAAGGGGGTGGAGCCATTTGAAGCACGACTTTAGCCTGATTGGACATTTAGTGGCAGTGTGGCACTGTGGCAGATCAGACGTATAGATTACAACACTGATAACTACTGTTGCCGTGATATAATTGATTAGAAAAAAATCCCTTCCTTTTCCCGTTTGGCAGTGTCGCCCATATCGCCCTATTGAACAGGCCGTCCCTGCCGTTGTGTACTGTTGATAATCACAAGTTTACTGGAGAACTGAGACCAAGTAGAGACTTTGGACAGGGTGGATATGGTATAATAAAGGCAGTTTATTCAGAGGTAAAGATATCTGGAATCGCGTGCATGGACTCGTTCGTCAAACTCTTAGGGAGAAGAGAGCCCCGAAAACATTGTGTGCAGACATTTTATACAATAAATGATGTAGGTTGAATCTAGTAGTTCTGATCTTCTGATTGGTCCTGATGAGTTGGGCGAGGTCCCTCCACTGTTGCATTGGCTCTGAGTCGGGTTCTCTGTCTTCAAATGTTCAGCCTAAAGAGAGGGGATTTTTGTGTGTGTGTGTGTGTGTGTTTAACAGTGATGATGTGTGTGTGTGTGTGTGTTATCAGTGATGATGTGTGTGTGTGTGTGTGTGTGTGTGTGTGTGTCCTCAGAGCAAGAACTCGTGAGTTGGAAGAACTGAGAGACCTATGGCGTGGGTGTTGTCCTTGGCCACCTGCTGACAAGGCTGACAAGATAGGACTCTTTTGTCCATTGTTATAGGATAGGAACAGCATTGATTGAAAACAAACGCCCAACACAAAATGGGTCATGCACAAGATTTTAGTCAGACCAAGCTATAACATTATATATTTACTACGACAGTACATTCAACCAAAAGCTAATATAACAAAGGCATCAGAGATTATTTATAATCTGTCACAGAAACTGGAATCCATCTCCCCAGATCAGTCAATAAATGCTTCTGGTATTGACTTATATGCTGCCCCTGTCTTCATGTTGTTGCTGGACATATCTTTTTTAAAATGTGTGTAGGTCACCTAAATCATCAGAAAAATTGCCCCTCCTGAGAATTTTTTTTCAGGAGCCGCCACTGCATCTGAATAGTTTATGAAGTTATCTTTATAATCCCAAACATTGGGAAAAAATGATTATGGGGGTCTCTATCACCTCCCTGACCCCTTCATGTTGCATCATTGCTAGGCCTATATTCTTCCTCCAACTAACAAGCAAAGCAGCCAATCTGAAAGGGTCATTCCATCCCTATAACTAAGAATTTTAACGTTCAACCTAATCATATTCACATTAAATTTTTGTCATTTAGCAGACGCTCTTATCCAGAGCGACTTACAGTTAGTGAATACATCTTTTTTTTAATACTGGCCCCCCGTGGGAATCGAACCCACAACCCTGGCGCGTTGCAAACGCCATGCTCTATCAACTGAGCTACATCCCCGCCGGCCATTCCCTCCCCTACCCTGGACGACGCTGGGCCAATTGTGCGCGCCCATGAGTCTCCCCGTCGCGGCCGGCTGCGACAGAGCCTGGATTCGAACCAGGATCTCTAGTGGCACAGTTAGCACTGCGATGCAGTGCCTTAGACCACTGCGCCACTCAGGAGCACAGATCTACCACAGAGCCTGTCAGTTGTTCAGAGAGAAGGGTTTCTCTGGTTAGATCTTTGCTTCACAACGTTTCTTTCTCACCGAGGCTATACTTAAAATCACCTCCAAATGGCCTCTTACATAAGACTGCTCAGTGATGCTCAGTGATGCTCAGTGATACTCAGTGCTTCAAGAGATTCCTGTTATGCTGCTGATGCTGGTAATGCTGGTGATCTCTCTCTCTTTCTCTCTCTCTCTCTCTCTCTCTCTCTCTCGCTCTCTCTCTCTCTCTCTCTCTCTCTCTTGTTTCTCTCTTGTTTCTCTTTCTTTCTCTTTTCTCTCTCTCTTTCTCTGTTCTCTCTCTCTCTTTCTCTTGTTCTCTCTCTTTCGCTCTCTCTTTTTCTCTCTCACACACAAGACAAACTATCTCTCTCTATTTGTTCTACTGAGGGAGGATGGCTGCCAAACAGATCATGTCCAGACTTGCCCCCCTTTTAAATGCCCTGGATCAGGTAAGATAGGATGACTGAGATAGAAAGAGTTTTAAATTAGTTAAACCAGTCATAAGTCAAAGAGGAAGAGCCCTGGGTGGTTTATTACATTTAAACACGGTCATGCATAATGACAGGGGGGAGTTTTTTATTAGACGATCTGAACTCTGTTTGGAGTTTTTGGCTTTGAAGTGGGTTCCATGTCACCATCATCAGCAGCATCATCCTCTATTCAGCCAGGCTTTGGAAAATATCACTGAGGACACATTCCAGTGCTGCTAGATGTACATATGTGTGAGTGCTGTTTTTTTTTCATACAAATGCGCTCACTCACTGCAGGACTGTTTCTTAAAGTTGTACTGTGGAAGTCATTGCATGATAAATGACCCACCAGTGTGTGGATCGATGCTTGGGCTTGCACTGCTTATTTGTGTGTTGAGGGAAGCAGGAAAGAGTGTGTAATGATTTAGCTAAAGTGGAAATACAAGAGGCTGTGATATAAGTAAAGAGAATAGAGGATTGTGGGAAAGGAAACTACTGTATCGGTTTAATTTAACCCTTACTTTACCGGGTAAGTTAACTGAGAGCACATTCTCATTTACAGCAACAACTTAAGGAATAGTTACAGGGGAGAGGAGGGGGGTGAAAGAACCAATGAATTAAAGTGAAGTGTGTGTGAAAGCTTTTGATTATGTCATGAGCCAGATGACTTACAGTACATTGCTGCCAGATACAAGCACTCATACTGTATGTATAGACTGGGGGAGATTAGATTAGAATCAGGGTTTCTTAAACTATGGGTCGGGACCCAAAGTGGGCCCTGGGCATGTGAGAGGTGGGTCGCATGTTTTGAGAATACATCTATAATAGCACACTATTTCTTCTTATTGGGGTCGTTGGAGGACGATTTCGGTCACGGGAGGATGGTCAATTTCTCATTTGGGTCTCGAGCTGAAAAAGTTTAAGAACCCCAGGATTAGATAGTACATTATTGTCGGTTTTCACAGAAGTTTGTATTACGTTCAGAAATTGGACTGCTTAAAAGAGATCTACATCAAAAATCTCATCACGTCCACTTGTAAACCTATCAGGGACACATCACGTCCCCTTATAAACCTACTAGGGACACATCACGTCCATTTATGAACCTATCAGGTACTCATCACGTCCACTTAGAAACCTATCAGGGACAATGGCCTGTGTTGTCCTACTTAATCAAATATCCATTGTATTTATCCATCCTCTTATATCCTATATCCATGGTATTCATCCTCTTATATCTTATATCCATTGTATTAATCCATCATCTTATATCCTATATCCATTGTGACACAGTGATTGCATCAACTCATACACAGTATCACTTCATCTTGTCATTGTAATGTAAACAACAATAGTGAAGAAAGGCAACCAGCCTGACTGAGTGTGGATGGAGTTACTGATCACATATGGGTTTTCTGTAATATTTCAGGTAGCTTTGTATATTCAGGTATGTTTTCAATTGTGGGTATATTTTGTTATGAGCGAGGCCCTAATGTTTAACTGACTGACTGACTGACTGACTGGCTGGCTGACTGAATGACTGGCTAACTGAATGACTGGCTGACTGGCTGACTGACTGACTGACTGACTGACTGACTGGCTGACTGGCTGACTGGCTGACTGGCTGACTGGCTGACTGACTGGCTGACTGGCTGACTGATATCATAGGTGGAGCAACAGACAGAACTGTCCATTAGAGAGCAAGGGAGAGGAAGAGGCATGATTGTGACGATTAGAGTGAATAAATTCCTAAATTATGAAATTGGGCTACTGATTAGGTAATAGCAGCAACGATAATGAACCACTTCTCTCTACATTGTGTTTGTTCTACAAAAGAAAGGGTCGTTTCAGCAAAAGGCAAAATGTTGATCAACATTAATCAAATCTATAAGATCCTTCTCTATGCAAAGGAGGGCAACCGTTTCCATAACTATACAGTTAGTGCTAGAACCCATGTGACAACCTGTCAGTTGAACCAATCAGCTGAAGACCATTATTACCTGGGCCAGTGACTATTTTGAGCCTGGCTGTTGTGAATATCATCTGTGGGGATTATCACTAATCATCAAATTAAAAGCTAAAAGAAAACTAAAGCCAAATAAAGGTAAACTAGTAATATCCAACAAGATAGAAAAGATAGTCTGAAAAAGGTATGTTTCTATCCATGAGGAAATATTCTCTACTGTTGAAAACATACCCAGAACCAAATCAAACGTTTCCTACTTTAGTAATACCACAACTGCCTCCCAGACATAGGCTTTTACCTTTTGACATAACAGAGGATCATGCGCTATGCTTGAATAACACTGTGAGTTGAGCAGTTTACATTGCAGTGTTGTAATGATGTATAATATGAAAGAGCAGAGTGCAGCAGGGTCGTATTCATTAGTGCAAAACGAAGCAAAAAGGTTTTGCAACGGAAAACAAAAACAAGAGTTTCTTATTGGACAAGTTCAGCTAGTCCCTCCCATGCTGAGGGAACACAACCCAGGTTTCTGAGTCAGATTCACTCTACGTTCTCCATATGCACAGAACCATGGCTGATTGGCTCTTATATAAAACATGAAGCTGCAGGCATGGAGCCAAAAGAACACTGCAGCCTTAGCTACCTATCTGTGTTTAGCTCTCTCTCTGCAGCTGGTGTTGGATCTATTTTGGTTGTCTTGGCATTTTTTTAGGACAACATTGAGCTGTTTTGTCACAGACGCATCCCCTTTATGTAAATGCTACTCTCCTATTAATTATGTTGTTGTGTGGGCAGAAACAAGTAGGACAATAATTTTTAGGAAGAAATGGAGCTGAGCACTGTGCCTTGGGGGATCCCAATCAAACAAATGAAATATTTTTGCAACAGACGGTTAAGGGAGAGAGATGTAGAATGAGAGGAGGATGATGGAGGAGGAGGAACACACAAACAAAGAAACCCTGGCAACTCAGGTAAAGTCAATTATAGCTTCAACAACAGGCCATTTCCGTTCACTCGCTCCTCAGAGTGAACTTCTCCCAGTGCGTGGAATCTCTGAGGACTAACGATGTATGACACGCACACAGTGAAAATGAAAGCCTGTACTCTGTGAGCATATCTTCAGGTCATATAATGAAAGCTTGTACTCTGTGAGCATATCTTCAGGTCATATAATGAAAGCCTGTACTCTGTAAGCATATCTTCAGTTCATATACTGTAATGAAAGCTTGTACTCAATGAGCATGTCTTCAGGTCATATAATGAAAGTGTTGCAGGACCGTGCACTGCGTTTTAGCCTGACTCATAGGGCCAAGATCCCACGCTCTGACTGATCTTCCTCAGTTGGAGTCAGGAATCAAACTGTACTCCATTAGCCTCCCTGTATTTATAGACCTTTAGGCTTCTAGGCTTATCGTTTTCTGCTTGCTGTTCAGTTGGATCTATTTTTATTTTAGTCACAGCTCAAATAAGGTTAGTGCATGTATTACTCATAAGAATGTGTGTGTGAGTGTGTGTGTAGACTATAGAGACCCTGTCACATGCCCATGCCTATTGTGTGTGTAGGCACTCCTTTGATGACCTACTTCGACTCTATACAGTACGCACATTCCATGTGAGAACGTTCTAGAAGCTAAGGCATATGTTTTCAACAGTCATTTCAGCCAAAGTCAAAACGATTCATAATGTTGGAGCAAAGACATGCAGCGTTAAACACGTTTGTAAGATCCAATTGTCCTCTGTGCAAAGAGAGGAGGTCGCTGCCACTTGTAATTCTACAATCTGGACAGGATTGTAGAAGAGATAGAAGGTTTAAAAAGTTGGGCCTGGGCAAACGATGGTGAACTCTCCTGTGATAATCCACGTGATGGACTGGAATATGGGCTATAATATGCTACCAGCTCTCACAGTGTCACGTCAGAATTAGACGTTCATCCATGTTTCTGAAACGTCAAATTTCTATCTTGTTCCAAATATCAAATGTCGAAGTGTTTAAGGTTAAGTTTAGGCATTAACTCTGAATTTGTAAGGTTAGGATTAAGTTCAGGCATTAACTCCAAATTCTTAAGGTTAGGCATTAACTCTGAATGGTTAATGTTTGGTATAGGCTTAAAACAAAAATATCAAAAACAACTTTCTATCGCTGGATTCAAACTTGCAACCTTCGGAAATGGAGGCAGATGCTTAAATCCATCCCTGTCCACAATGGCCTAGCAAAACCGAAACCTACTTCAAAGTAACAGGCTCACTGTTGCCCCTAGTGGCCGGTTTCCACGTCATCTCCCGACGTCCTCAGACAAGGATGGACGTCTAATACTGACTTGTATCACAGGTGACCTGACTGATAGTATGAGAATCATATCTAACTCTGGATCTACTGTGGTGTATCTACTCGGGATTGGATCTACTCGGGATTGGATCTACTCTGGATTGGATCTACTCTGGATTGGATCTACTTTGGATTGGATCTACTCGGGATTGGATCTACTCTGAATTAGATCTACTCTGAATTGGATATACTCTGAATTGAATTGAATTTATTTTGGGTTACAGACATATACAACAGAATGTACAATGTGGACCCAGAGGATATCACTTGAAAGTATTGATTAAAACGTTTGTTTCCAAAGTGGTCCTCCATGGTAAAAACAATAACACATATAATGATTAAAAGGCAAGACAAAATGACAAACAACCATAAATACATTCATTTATATTGACACTGCACTTTCCCCTAACCTTAAAAACGAACTATATTAATTTCACATTAAAACAATCTATTCATTGCACAGCATGCTTATCATTCAAATAAATAAGGTCTCCCGAGTGACGCAGTGGTCTAAGGCACTGCATCGCAGTGCTAGCTGTGCCACTAGAGATCCTGGTTCGAATCCAGGCTCTGTCGTAGCCGGCCGCGACTGGGAGACCCATGGGGCGGCGCACAATTGGCCCAGGGTATGGGAGGGAATGGCCGGCAGGGTTGTAGCTCAGTTGGTAGAGCATGGCGTTTGCAACGCCAGGTTTGTGGGTTCGATTCCCACGGGGGGGCCAGTATGAAAAAATATAAAAAAATAATAATGTATGCACTCACTACCTGTAAGTCGCTCTGGATAAGAGTGTCTGCTAAATGACTAAAATGTAAATACACATGACCAGCAGTAGGGGCACAAGGGGCAGTGGAGTGGTTTCTCTCACTTAGACAACCTTGTACAAATGAAAACCTTTGCCTGCTATTTCTACTTTTTTCTTTGCTTGATCTCCAAGGGGAGGCTATTCCGTAGACAAATGCCTGTATAGAAAAACATGCTCCCGCAGTACTGTTTACTCTTGGGATTTTACAAGACATGAACTAGCTCTGGTATTGTAGCTCTGGTACTGTGTTGGTTATAGACCATATCAATGTGGTTTTTCATATAACCTGGGGCACAATCATTTAAGATGTCAAACATATGATTAAGTTTAAGTTGGTCCACTCTGGACTCCAAAGGCAACAAGCCCACCTCCCGGGAACTCCTGTACCCCCTATGTGGGTCCTAGGGGAACATTCAGCATATACCTGATAACATTATGTTGCATCACCTGCATTCTCTTTTTCAGCTTTTCTGATAGCCCACTATACCAAGCAGAGCATAATCAAAATGACACTGAATCAAGGTTGAGACAAGCAGCTTCTTAACTTTGATGTTAAAATATCTAGTGATAAGATATAACAATTTCAATTTGTTTGCCATTTTAGAAAGCATTTTAGCAGCAATCAGGTCTCCAGAAAGGGTTTGATCTAGGGACACACCAAGGTAAGTTACACTTGTTTTAGATTCAATCTCCTTGCCTGCACAGTTTACCTTTTTATCTTGTCAGCCCAAGCAATCTACGTTTTGTTCCAAACAAAATCGATTCAGTTTTTCCCAAATGTAGCGACAATTTGTTGTCAGTTTTCCAATCTCTAACAAAATGCAATTCCTTACTCAGGGTCTCCTCTATGTAAACTGTATCCTTCCCTGATAGCAGTATGGCTGAGTCATCAGCATAAAGCAGGAGTTTGCACTTTACTGTATCGGGCATATCATTAACGTATATAAGAAATAAGAGAGGCCCTAAAATTGATCCCTGCGGTACTCCACAGGATATTTCTTTGGCCTCTGACAGAACATCACCAACATTACATACTTGTGTTCTGTTGGTCAGATAAGACCTAAACCAATTCGCTGCTGCATCATTTAGACCCATGCCTTTTAATTTCATCAGGAGAATATCATGGTCCACAGTGTCAAAACTTTCTGCAAGTCTAACATGACCATACCTGTACAGTCGCTGGCCAAATGTTTTGAGAATGACACAAATATTAATTTTCACAAAGTCTGCTGCCTCAGTTTTTATGATGGCAATTTGCAGATACTCCAGAATGTTATGAAGAGTGATCAGATGAATTGCAATTAATTGCAAAGTCCCTCTTTGCCATGAAAATGAACTTAATCCGCAAAAAACATTTCCACTGAATTTCAGCACTGCCACAAAAGGACCAGCTGACATCATGTCAGTGATTCTCTCGTTAACACAGGTGAGAGTGTTGACGAGGACAAGGCTGGAGATCACTCTGTCATGCTGATTGAGTTAGAATAACAGACTGGAAGCTTTAAAAGGAGGGTGGTGCTTGAAATCATTGTTCTTCCTCTGTTAACCATGGTTGCATGCAAGGAAACACGTGCCGTCATCATTGCTTTGCACAAAAAGGGCTTCACAGGCAAGGATATTGCTGCTAGTAAGATTGCACCTAAATCAACCATTTATCGGATCATCAAGAACTTCAAGAAGAGAGGTTCAATTGTTGTGAAGAAGGCTTCAGGGCGCCCAAGAAAGTCCAGCAAGTGCCAGGACCGTCTCCTAAAGTTGATTCAGCTGCGGGATCAGGGCACCACCAGTGCAGAGCTTGCTCAGGAATGGGAGCAGGTAGGTGTGAGTGCATCTGCATGCACAGTGAGGCGAAGACTTTTGGAGGATGGCCTGCTACTTCTCTCCAGGAAAAACACCAGGGACAGACTGATATTCTGCAAAAGGTACAGGGATTGGACTGCTGAGGACTGGGGTAAAGTAATTTTCTCTGATGAATCCCCTTTCCGATTGTATGGGGCATCCGGAAAAAAGCTTGTCCGGAGAAGACAAGGTGAGTGCTACCATCAGTCCTGTGTCATGCCAACAGTAAAGCATCCTGAGACCATTCATGTGTGGGGTTGCTTCTCAGCCAAGGGAGTGGGCTCACTCACAATTTTGCCTAAGAACACAGCCATGAATAAAGAATGGTACCAACACATCCTCCGAGAGCAACTTCTCCCAACCATCCAAGAACAGTTTGGTGACGAACAATGCCTTTTCCAGCATGATGGAGCACCTTGCCATAAGGCAAAAGTGATAACTAAGTGGCTCGGGAACAAAACATCGACATCTTGGGTCCATGGCCAGGAAACTCCCCAGACCTTAATCCCATTTGAGAACTTGTGGTCAATCCTCAAGAGGCGGGTGGACAAACAAAAACCCACAAATTCTGACAAACTCCAAGCATTGATTATGCAAGAATGGGCTCAACACTGCAAATATTGACTCTTTGCATAAACTTAATGTAATTGTCAATAAAAGCCTTTGACACTTATGGAATGCTTGTAATTATACTTAAGTATACCATAGTAACATCTGACAAAAATATTTAAAAACACTGAAGCAGCAAACTTTGTGAAGACCAATACTTGTGTCATTCTCAAAACTTTTGACCACGACTGTATAGTTCCCCTTCTCACTTTCCTGCTTGATGTGGTCAAAAAGGTGGATAAGGCAAGTATCAGTGGAATGAGCTGTTCTAAAGCCAGATTGGAGTTCATAAAGAAGTTTGTGCTTGAGAAGGTATCCCTCAAGTTGATTAAAAACGAATCTCTCAACAACTTTGGATAAGGTGCTGAGGATCGACACAGGCCTGTAATTTCCTACATTTGTTTTACTGCTCTTCTTGTGTAGCGGAACCTCTAGGGTTGTTTTGAGATCATTGGGAAATGTACCACTACAAGTAGAAATGTTTACAATATGCGTTATCATTTTAGCAGTGACACAAGCACTATCCTTTATGAATCTTGCAGCAAGGTTATCCAGCCCAGTTTCTTTGTTTGTGCTCATTAAGCATAGTAGATTGGAAACGTTGTCCTCTGTTACCATGCACAGCTCAAACAAATAATTTGTGATACCTTTGTTGGTAAAAGTTGTTAATGAAAGACTGGTCATAGTGTCCAGAGCAGGTCGGTAACTTCTTAACCAGAGATGAGGCTATAGTGGAAAAAAAATAATTGTAAAATAATTTGCAACCTTTGCCTGGTCATAGCATAAAACATCATCAATATCCAGGCCAATACTATAGGATTCTACTTTATGGGGAGTTTTTCAGCCAATGTCCTTTAAACTATTCCACAGTTTACGAGACTTATGTAAGTTGTCATTAACAGCGTCTATGTAATGTTGGGATTTGGCCTTATCCATTTTGTATCTTGCCTGGTTTCTACAGTTAATATAACCATCATAATCTTGTTGTAGATTTGTCCTTCTGAATTTGGCCAGGTAGAGATCCCTTTTCCTTATGAGGTCGAATTTGTTTAATTGGAGCCAGAGAGTCAAGTGCAGACAGAAACAGATCTTTAAAAAGATACCAAGTTTGATCAACATCATCACAGTTTAGTACATGAGACCAATTCAAAATTCCAAGTACTTCTACAAAACGTTCCTTTGAGTATTTTTTTAAATTTATTTTTTAATTTCACCTTTATTTAACCAGGTAAGCCAGTTGAGAACAAGTTCTCATTTACAACTGCGACCTGGCCAAGATAAAGCAAAGCAGTGCGATAAAAACAACAACACAGAGTTACATATGGGGTAAAACAAAACAAAGTCAAAAATACAACAGAAATAAGTATATATACAGTGTGTGCAAATGTAGCAAGTTATGGAGGTAAGGCAATAAATAGGCTATAGTGCAAAAATAATTACAATTAGTATTAACACTGGAATGATAGATGTGCAAGAGATGATGTGCAAATAGAGAAACTGGGGTACAAATTAGCAAAATAAATAACAATATAAGGATGAGGTAGTTGGGCGGGCTAATTTCAGATGGGCTGTGTACAGGTGCAGTGATCGGTAAGGTGCTCTGACAACTGATGCTTAAAGTTAGTGAGGGAGATAAGTGTCTCCAGCTTCAGAGATTTTTGCAATTTGTTCCAGTCATTGGCAGCAGAGAACTGGAAGGAATGGCGGCCAAAGGAGGTGTTGGCTTTGGGGATGACCAGTGAGATATACCTGCTGGAGCGCATACTACGGGTGGGTGTTGCTATGGTGACCAATGAGCTAAGATAAGGCGGGGATTTGCCTAGCAGTGATTTATAGATGGCCTGGAGCCAGTATTGTTTCATAGATCACTAAAAACAATATTTAAGACTCCTGACTGACAGATGTTCTCTTGGTCTGATACAATAATCAAATCCAAAGTTGATTTAATGTCATTACACACCCGGGTTGGCTCAACAATCAGTTGTTTCAGTCCAAATAACTGATTAAATGTATACAGGGCATTTACTAGTGTACTTTTCTTGGGTGATAACTGCACATTTGTATTAAAATCGCCAAGCAGAATACATTCCCTATCAGCAAATACATTGTGATCACAGCAAAGTATTCTGCTTAGGAGGCCGATAGCACACCAACAAGTATAGGACAACATTTAGGAAGGAGTATATCTACCCATGCAACCTCAAGACCATCCATTTTTAGATCTGAACGAGGGTTAAAATGCACATAATTCCTAGTAAAAGCACACACGCCGTGGATTGGATCTACTGTGGATTGGATCTACTCTGGATTGGATCTACTGTGGAGTGTATCTACTGTGGAGTGTTGTCACTTTCAGAATGTGTCCTACTACTGCTACAACTACTACTACTGTTAGCTAAATGTTACGGACATGTTTTTGTGGTGGTATCTGGGATTCACACCCCGGCTCTCGTGTTCAGTGTCCCAGTCTTAACGCTGGCCGATTGGGCGAGACGCTGTTCTTAAAATAGGCCAGCTGCCAGGGTGAAGTGCCCAGCGATCGCTCTTCCCGCATGCATGGTGAGAGTGGCGCTAACTGGGGCGTGATGGTGCCCACTGCACAGAGCTCAACCCCCTCCTCTCCCTTGCACTCGTCTCCTATCCCTCCCGCAACACAGTGAAGAAATAAATGGAGATTAAATTAGATTAGATCAGAAAATCTTTCAAATTCACATTGAGGCAATTCATTTCGCTGCATACATAATACACATACACACCACTACACAGCAGGCCTGTTTAAGAGGCTGGAGGGGTCACTAGAGAAAAACACTGCCATATAGGATAATGACCAGGATAATGACCTTGATAATAGATATACAGTACCAGTCAAAAGTTTGGACACACCTACTCATTCCAGTTTTTATTTTTATTTATTTTTAAACTATTTTCTACATTGTAGAATAATAGTGAAGACATCAAAACTATGAAATAATAAATATGGAATCATGTAGTAACCAAAAAAGTGTTAAACAAATCAAAATACATTTTTATATTTGAGATTCTTCAAATAGCCACCCTTTGCCTTGATGACAGCTTTGCACACTCTTGACATTCTCTCAACCAGCTTCATAAGGAATGCTTTTCCAACAGTCTTGAAGGAGTTCCCACATATGCTGAGCACTTGTTGGCTGCTTTCCCTTCACTCTGCCATCCGACTCATCCCAAACCATCTCAATTGGGTTGAGGTCAGGGGATTGTGGCCAGGTCATCTGATGCAGCACTCCATCACTCCTTCTTGGTAAAATAGCCCTTACACAGCCTGGAAGTGTGTTTTGTCATTTTCCTGTGAAAACAAATGATAGTCCAACTAAGCCCAAACCAGATGGGATGGCGTATCGCTGCAGAATGCTGTGGTAGCCATGCTGGTTAAGTGTGCCTTGAATTCTAAATAAATCACAGACAGTGTCACCAGCAAAGCACCCCACACCATAACACCTCCTCCTCCATGCTTTACAGTGGGAACTACACATGCAGAGATAATCCGTTCACCCACACCGCGTCTCACAAATACACGGCGGTTGGAACCAAAAATCTCCAAATTGGACTCCAGATCAAAGGACACATTTCCACCGGTCTAATGTCCATTGCTCATGTTTCTTGGCCCAAGCAGGTCTCTTCTTATTATTGGTGTCCTTTAGTAGTGGTTTCTTTGCAGCAATTCAACCATGAAGGCCTGATTCACACAGTCCCCTCTGAACAGTTGATGTTGAGATGTGAAGCATTTATTTGGGCTGCAATTTCTGAGGCTGGTAACTCTAATGAACTTATCCTCTGCAGCAGAGGTAACTCTTCCATTCCTGTGGTGGTCCTCATGAGAGCCAGTTTCATCATAGAGCTTGATGGTTTTTGCGACTGCACTTGAAGAAACTTTAAAAGTTCTTGAAATGTTCTGTATTAACTGACCTTCATGTCTTAAAGTAATGATGGACTATCGTTTCTCTTTGATTATTTGAGCTGTTCTTTCCATAATATGGACTTAGTCTTTTACCAAATAGGGCTATCTTCTGTATACCCCCCTACCTTGTCACAACACAACTGAGTGGCTCAAACGCATTAAGAAGGAAATAAATCCCACAAATTAACTTTTAAGAAGGCACACCTGTTAATTGAAATGCATTCCAGGTGACTACCTCATGAAGCTGGTTGAGAGAATGTCAAGAGTGTGCAAAGCTGTCATCAATGCAAAGGGTGGCTACTTTGAAGAATCTCAAATATAAAATATATTTTGATTTGTTTAACACTTTTTTTGGTTACTACATGATTCCATATGTGTTATTTCATAGTTTGATGTCTTCACTATTATTCTACAATGTAGAAAATAGTAAAAATAAAATAAAGCATTTTTTTCTGTTGATAAGACTATCCAGGTGTGAGTCACTATAGTAACCTTTGGCGAGCGTCAGACTTTCCTATTAATTCGAATGAATCCTGGGCTCAAGCAGTGCGGCTCCACGAGAGTCTGTCGCTGCTCATCTTAAAATTACGCTCTGGTTCTGTTTTCAAGAATTTGACGCACGACCCACGTCCGAGAACACTTGATAAAGTGTCTCGCAACTGGATCATGCAGGCAAAAAGTTACTCATCCCCAGTGTAGCAGCTAAAAACCTACTGTTTTCTCCACACCCCAGTGTAGCTCCCCCACCTGTCTGAGCATGGTTATCTCAGTAGCTCTATCACAGACACCTCCCTGTGACTTCTCTGTGACCTCCCTGTGACTTCTCTGTGACCTCCCTGTGACCTCCCTGTGACTTCTCTGTGACCTCCCTGTGACCTCCCTGTGACCTCCCTGTGACCTCCCTGTGACTTCTCTGTGACCTCCCTGTGACCTCCCTGTGACTTCTCTGTGACCTCCCTGTGACCTTGAGTCTCATCTCCAGACCACCACTCCCTCTGGCCTCTCACTACCCTCACAGGACTTCTGATTAGTCAAGGAAATGCGCTCAGAAACCTTATTGGCCGTGGAGAACGGTGTGAGGTGCCCCAGCTGCTTTGCCCTTAGTCAGAATAATGTGTTCACCTCTTTAAGATACCTGGAAATAATTTACGAGCTATATCGGGAACCAAAAGTGCCAGCATAGATACAAAATCAGACTAAGCCTTGAAGGATAGATTTCACTGTTGATTATGGCTGAAGAAATCCAGTCCAAAAGACAAGTCTTTGCTGGCATGTTTCCTGGTACAGTATGTTGCTGACTGGCATGTTCTGCTCTGCACAAGGACCGTTCATTCAGGTAGCACTGAGTTATAGACTGCAGTTTATAGGCTGAGCTTGCAGTACGTGCTTGATTAGCTTAGGTCTGTGAGATAACAGAGATAAAACTAACTGAATATTTCCATTCTGTCCTCTGAGGTCAGTATTGTTAGACCCCTCTGTCACTGATTACCCAATGCTCTTGTTTACATCTCTCCTGGGCTAGTACACACACACACACACACACACACACACACACACACACACACACACACACACACACACATGCACGAGAACGCATGCGCACATGCAAGCGCTTGCACACACACACACACACACACACACACACACAGTAATGAGTTTATTGGGACTTTTCTTGTCCTTCTTGACGTTATAAATGACAATATTACATCCTGTATGGCGATTAGATTACTATATCAAAGGCCTTCTAGAAGAATGCGATTATTTTAAGATAGAATCAAAGTATGAAATGGAATCAACTGAAGGGCAATCAGTACCAGTGTAACCTCTGGGGGAGGTCAGTCCACGGCCGGAATGAGTCACGTACAGATGTTGGATCTTAATTTGATCACCCTTGCAGGAGAACTTTCCTGCAATGCAGGACTTTTTAAACTTGTAGTGCATTTGAGGTTTCGAAAGGCTTCTGAATTTTGTAATTTCCACTTTGAAATTTCAGACTTGATTTTCCCTCACATAAAATGTATCAACCCCTACAAAAATGTCCATTAATTATAATCCACATAATAATTCAAAATGTCTGTTGCTGCAGGATTCTTTTCCTGCTGTAGCAAACTGGATCAAATTAAGATCCTACATCTGTTGTTCGCAAACAGAACAGCACCGTTTCTTTCTAATAGTTTAGTTGTGCTTGATTGAGCTTTCTAGACACAATGGAACCAATGGAATAAACCCAAAGTGCAAAGCCCACCCATCTGGCACTCAAGGCAGGCTCAATCAAACGTTCAATCAGACACTTTAAAGAAAACAAATACAATGTGATTACAGCTCGTTGGAGTGATATTGTCAAGGAGGACTAGAAATATCAATGTGTTCATAATGTATTTCTTTTTTATTGAACAATCTCTAACGCTCTATCAATGAAAAACATGGTGTAAAAGATAGATGAACAGAGGACTGATTATAGTGTGTTTGGCTGGCAGAGTGTTCCTCTCTACCAAGGAACAACATGCAGTAAAAGATAGATGAACAGAGGACTGTGTTTGGCTGGCAGAGTGCCACAGGGGCAGAAGTGGATTAAAAACATCCAGTAGAGCATCAACAGAGCTTGTCTTATGACATTGACTCTCTCTGTAACACTGCTGAGTTGTGTAGTGGCTACAGTACAGAGTGATCATTGTTCCTCAGATGCCTCCCCATGCAGTCCTCCCTTTCTCCCTCTCTCTCTCTCTCTCTCTCTCTCTCTCTCTCTCTCTCTCTCTCTCCCTCTGTCTCTCCCTCTCTCTGTGTCTCTCTCTCTCTCTCTCTCTCTCTCTCTCTCTCTCTCTCTCTCTCTCTCTCTCTCTCTCTCTCTCTCTCTCTCTCTCTCTCTGTATCTCCTTCTGTCTCTCTCTCTACCTCTGTCTCTCCTTCTGCAGTCCTCCCTTTCTCCCACCCTCTCTCTCTCTCTCTCTCTCTCTCTCTATTTCCCTATCTCTATTTCCCTATCTCTATTTCCCTTCTCTCTCTCTCCTCTCTCTCTCTCTCTCCTCTCTCTCTCTCTCTCTCTCTCTCTCTCTCTCTCTCTCTCTCTCTCTCTCTCTCTCACTGTCTCTCTCTCCCCCTCTCTCTCCCCCCTCTCTCTGCCACTAGTCTGATTAGCTAACAATATCACAACAAAAGTAACATTCCCACACCACAAACATAACATGAGGACATTAAGTGATATTGCGCAACATGGCTTCAGTTCGGATGAATTGAACATTTCCAACTGACCCAAACCCTGTTGCGTAAAATGAAGCCAAAAGTGCAAGATGACAAAACATGACATAACCAGGCTAACAACTCTCAGGTTTTGGCCATGACTGTTCGGGTTTTGGTCACTAGATGTCCCCATTGCACCTTTTTTGTACCTTTTGTTTTTCTTGCTCTAATTATTGTTTGCACCTGTAGGTCATTCCCTTGTTAGTATTTAAACCCTGTGTGTTCCTCAGTTCCTTGCTCAGTGTTTGTAGTTAGCACCCAGCCCCAGCCCAAGCCTTGTTTTATATAGATATTTCTCTGGTGGGATTTTCCAGAGGTTCTCTGGTTTAGTTCTTGTGTTTTGTTTGAGTAGTCTTTTGAGGTTTGTTTTTCCCTGCTGTTTTTTACCACTTTGTGGAGTTTCTTTTGTTTTTTGGAGGTTTTCCTCTTTGTGCCTCTTGGCTTTATTTTTGGACTTTGTGGATTTAGTTTCTTTGCCTGAAGATGTTGTTCTTTGATTAAACCACCATCTCTAGTACTGCTGTGTCTGCCTCATCCTCTGGGTTCTGACAATTATTAGTGACTGTTTCTTGCACCGGGTCGTGACAGAAACACTGAGCCATTATTATGAAACCAGAGGCAGCCAGTACCCAGGATCTTTTTCCATGCTGTCCCACCATGAGGGGGACTGTCCAACGCCACGAGGCTGCTCTGGTTCAGCAAGAGGCCTTAATGGCTAGACATTCTCAACTTCTGTCAGAGATGCTGACTTCCATAAAGCAGATTTCGGATCGACTTTCCCGGCAACCGCTTCTGCTCCAGTTCATCCGATTCAAGGGCCCCTGGCAGTTAATCCCCTGGCTGAACCTCGTCTGCCGCCTCCCCAACGGTTCTCAGGGGATCCGAGTGTTTGTAAGGGGTTTTTCACCCAATGTTCTCTCTCCTTTGAGCTGCAACCATCGTCGCTTTCCCACCGACCGGTCCAAGATAGCATATATCATCACCCTGCTGTCGGAAAAGGCCCTAGCCTGGGCTACTGCTGTGTGGGATGCCCAAAGTCCCTGCTGTGCCAGCTACTCTACCTTTGCTGAAGAATTCAAGCGAGTGTTTCAAGGTCCTACCAACGGCCCTGACTCAGCCAAACAGCTCCTGACTCTCCGCCAAGGTCGGCGCAGCGTGACGGACTATGCCATCCAGTTCCGCACTGTGGCAGCAGCAAGTGGCTGGAACGACGAGGCGCTCACAGTGTGTTTTTGAAGGGTCTTTCTGACACCGTCCAAGATGAACTGGCCACTCGGGAACCACCGGACAACCTCGAGTCCCTTATCAAGTTGGCTTCACGCATAGACCAGCGTCTGAGAGAGAGAGAACAAAACCATAGACCGCTCACCCTAGCTCCTATCGGTTCCAGCTCCGAGTCTCCACCTTTATCCTCGCTGGCTCCACCAGAACCCATGCAGGTTGGACGCATCTCCCAGGCTGAGAGAGACCGCCGGATGAGGGAGCGATGCTGTCTATATTGCGGCAAACTGGGCCATTTCCGCTCCACGTGTCCCGGGCTCCAGGGAAACGCACTCTCCCGTGCAGGCCTGGGAGGACTGTAACGGGAAACATAACCTCCTCCCATCCATCCAACTCCCCGCCTGCTCATTCCAGTTACCCTTTCCTGGGACGACCACGAGTTTTCTCTT
Source organism: Coregonus clupeaformis (assembly GCF_020615455.1). NCBI lineage: Eukaryota > Metazoa > Chordata > Actinopteri > Salmoniformes > Salmonidae > Coregonus > Coregonus clupeaformis. Next base: position 89,465 of record NW_025533629.1, read on the forward strand.
CAAGCCTTGGTAGACTCTGGAGCCGCAGGTAACTTCATGGATGGGATCTGGGCGAAGGAGAATGGCGTTCCTTCTGAACCTCTAAGTGACCCCCATAAGGGTTACTACGTTGGATAGAAGTCCTTTGGGATCTGGACTTGTCACTCGTGCCACTACCCCCCTTACGACTTTCAGTTTCCCAACACCAGGAAGTGATGAACTTTCATCTGATCTCCTGTTCCGAGTTTCCTCTCGTCCTTGGTTATCCCTGGCTTCACAGCCATAACCCTCACATCGACTGGTCTGTGGGCACTATCAAGCAGTGGGGTCCTACGTGCCAAGCCACTTGTATCTTCCCGAGTTCCCAGAGTTCTCCTTCCGAGTCTCTAGAATCCATCGACTTGTCCCGAGTTCCCGAGTGTTACCATGACCTCAAACTGGTATTTAGCAAACAGAGGGCCACCAAACTACCACCCCATAGACCTTACGATTGCACCATCGACCTGTTGCCGGGGACCTGCCCTCCCAGGGGTCGGATCTTTTCCCTTTCTCCTCCCGAACGAGCTGCTATGGATACCTACATCAAGGACGCTCTGACAGCAGGCCTCATGCGTCCATCTACCTCGCCGGGCGGGAGCAGGGTTTTTCTTTGTGGCCAAGAAAGACGGTGGATTACGACCTTGCATCGACTACCGGGGACTCAATGCCATAACCGTCCGTAACCGCTACCCGCTACCCCTTATGGCCACAGCCTTTGAGCTGCTCCAGGAAGCAGTTGTCTTCACTAAGCTTGACCTGCGGAACGCATACCATCTTGTGCGGATCAAACCCGGGAACGAGTGGAAGATCGCTTCCAACACGCCTACTGGTCACTACGAATACTCGGTGATGCCCTTCGGCCTGACCAACGCTCCGGCTGTGTTCCAAGCGCTCATAAACGATGTGCTTAGAGATATGCTTAACATCTTTGTGTTTGTTTACTTGGATGACATCCTCATCTTTTCGAGCTCCCTTCAAGAACACACTAAGCATGTCAGACAAGTGCTCAAACGCCTCCTAGACAGTCATTTGTACGTTAAGCCGGAGAAGTGTGAATTCCATTCCTCTCGAGTACAATTCCTGGGATTTATAGTGGAACCCGGATGAGTCCAGATGGACCCCAAGAAGGTAGAGGCGGTAGCGGATTGGCCCACCCCCAAGTCCGTTAAGGAAGTTCAGCGTTTCCTGGGCTTCACCAACTTTTACCGCAAGTTCATCAAGAACTTCAGCTCGGTGGCAGCCCCTCTCTCGGCGGTAACCAAGGGTGGCAACACAAGGTTTCTGTGGGGAAGAGAAGCTGAGACGGCCTTCCAAGGACTCAAGCAGCGCATCCTCTCTGCTCCCATCCTGACACTACCAACGGCGGATGAACCTTTTGTGGTGGAGGTAGACGCATCAGAGGTTGGGGTTGGAGCTGTCCTGTCTCAGAGGGGTGAAGACAAGAAGCTTCATCCTTGCGCCTTCTTCTCTCACCGGCTTACCCCGGCCGAGAGGAATTACGATGTGGGGGATCGTGAACTCCTAGCGGTTAAGATGGCATTGAAGGAATGGAGACACTGGCTCGAGGGGGCTTCTCAACCGTTTCAAGTGCTTACGGACCACAAGAATCTGGAGTATATCCAGCAGGCGAAGCGGTTGAACGCCAGACAAGCTCGATGGTCTCTTTTCTTCAGCCGATTTCAGTTTATCCTCACCTATAGACCCGGGTCGAAGAATCTCAAACCGGACGCCTTGTCACGAATCTACTCTCCTGCCATTCGAGAAGATACTGACATGACTGTCCTTCCGGCCGCTAAGATCGTGGCTCGATCTCGTGGCAAGTGGAGGATACCGTGAAACAAGCTCAAGCCATCGAACCCGGGCCCTGGAGGAGGTCCTGCTAATCGGTTGTTTGTTCCCAAGGCAGCAAGGTCCCAAGTCCTTCGGTGGGGGGCACTCCTCTCGCCTCACCTGTCACCCGGGCGTAGGCCGCACCTTGGAGTTCATCCAGCGTAAGTTCTGGTGGCCCACCATAAAAGAAGACGTTGCCACTTTCATCAAGGCCTGTTCCGTGTGCTGCCAGGGCAAATCTTCTCACCTCCGCCCTCAAGGACTCCTTCACCCTCTATCTATTCCCCACCGACCCTGGTCCCATATCTCGTTGGACTTTATTACTGGCCTTCCTCCGTCCCATGGTAATACTACGATCCTAGTCATCATCGACAGGTTTTCTAAGGCGGCCAGGTTTGTTCCTTTGACCAAATTACCTTCTGCCAAGGGAAACAGCTGAGTTGGTGATTAACCATGTGTTCCGAGTCTTTGGGATTCCGCAAGATATGGTTTCCGACAGAGGTCCCCAGTTCGCCTCAAGGTTTTGGAAGGCCTTCTGCCAACTCATAGGGGGCCACGGCCAGTTTATCTTCAGGGTACCATCCGAGTCCAATGGCCAAACTGAGAGGATGAATCAGGAGCTGGAAACCACCCTCAGATGCATGGTTTCCAACAACCCGTCCACTTGGTCATCCTTCATTGTTTGGGCCGAGTACGCGCACAACACCTTGTGCTCCTCCTCCACTGGTATGTCCCCGCATGAGTGTCAGTTTGGCTATGCACCTCTATTGTTCCCGGACCAGGAGGCAGAAGTCAGAGTGCCTTCAGCCTCGAGGTTCATCAGACGCTGTCAGGCTTACGTGGAAGAAGGCACGTCTTAATCTTCTGCGTTCCTCTCAGCAGTACCAACGACAAGCCAACAGAGGTCACCGTCCCGGTCCTACCCTGTACCCCCGGCCAGAGAGTATGGCTCTCAACTAAGAACCTACCACTACGGGTGGAGTCTCGCAAGCTGTCCCAGAGGTTCATCGGTCCCTTTAAGATTGCCAGGAGAGTCAATCCCGTTACTTCGCCTGCACTTACCCAGATCCCTTAAGATCAATCCAACATTTCACATTTCTTTATTAAAACCTGTTGTTTTTTCTCCCCTTATCCCGGCAGGCAGACCTCCCCCTCCGCCCCGTGTCATCGGTGGCCAGTCGGCTCTATACCGTCCACCGGATACTGGATTCCCGCCGGGTGCAGCGGTCCTGGCAGTATCTGGTGGACTGGGAAGGCTACGGTCCCGAGGAGCGCTCCTGGGTTCCTGCCAGGACATACTGGACCCTGACCTCATTCGTCAGTTCAGGGCCCTCCACCCTGAGAAGGCTGGTAGGAACGTCAGGAGCCGTTCCTAGGAGGATTCTGTCAGGTTTTGGCCATGACTGTTCGGGTTTTGGTCACTAGATGTCCCCATTGCACCTTTTTTGTACCTTTTGTTTTTCTTGCTCTAATTATTGTTTGCACCTGTAGGTCATTCCCTTGTTAGTATTTAAACCCTGTGTGTTCCTCAGTTCCTTGCTCAGTGTTTGTAGTTAGCACCCAGCCCCCAGCCCAAGCCTTGTTTTATATAGATATTTCTCTGGTGGGGATTTTCCAGAGGTTCTCTGGTTTAGTTCTTGTGTTTTGTTTGAGTAGTCTTTTGAGGTTTGTTTTTCCCTGCTGTTTTTACCACTTTGTGGAGTTTCTTTTGTTTTTTGGAGGTTTTCCTCTTTGTGCCTCTTGGCTTTATTTTTGGACTTTGTGGATTTAGTTTCTTTGCCTGAAGATTTTGTTCTTTGATTAAACCACCATCTCTAGTACTGCTGTGTCTGCCTCATCCTCTGGGTTCTGACAATTATTAGTGACTGTTTCTTGCACCGGGTCGTGACAAACAACACCATAGCTATGACATAATATATAACATATTGTTCGCCCAGCACTATTTCGGCAATGTTTCCCATAGGATTACACAACATTAGGCACTGTAAGAATAACCTAAATATTTCAGCCCGTGGTGGATGTCAATAGCAGCAGCAGCACAGGAATATGTCAGTATCAGATTGAGTGGGAGGAAGGTTTTATATAATAGAGTTGTCACTAGGCTTCATGTATGAGGATCCATGCTGCTAAAGCCTCTCTGTTTTTGTCTCCCTCAGGGCAAGCTCCAATCATACTGGCCTACTTATATAAAACACCAGATGTATTTTGGGCCTTCTTACAATGCCTGCCGGTGAATCTGAGCAAAAAGACTCAAAACACAGCATTGTTTTCACCAGTGAAGAGATAAGTTAAAAGAGAAACCCGTACACTGCTCTTGCTCGTATCACTTATCTTATTAAAGCTTGAAATGAGATCAGACCAGAGTCAGACTTCTGAACATTTTACACGTCTTAGGTTATAATAAACATTAAAGGGGCAATCTGCAGTTGCTACATCCATTTTTGGACTCATAAATTAATGATATGTACCCATTGATTCTTGAAGAATATAACTTAGAAATGCCTCATGAGCTTAGTTCAACTGTCGTACCCCATCAGAACCACAAATATGAGCTTGTTTTATTCCAATGTTTGTAAACAAACACTGTATATCCTTAAAACATGGTTAAAACTATAATGTTGATATCATGGATGGTCAGTCTTTGCATACATAGCTCTGTCTATGAATTTGAGAGGTTACGTTTCTCCAGCCCCCATCCCTTTAGCTTTTTAATGAAACGGGGCGGGTAGGACTCTTTGATATAGTTTCAACTGCTGATTGCCTCTTTAAGGTGAGACGAGTATGATGTTAGAAGACCTAGTGATAGCCAATATCCACACCTCTACTACTCAGTACACCTCTACTACTCAGCACACCTCTACTACTCAGTACACCTCTACTACTCAGCACACCTCTACTACTCAGCACACCTCTACTACTCAGCACACCTCTACTACTCAGCACACTTCTCCTACTCAGTACACCTCTACTACTCAGTACACCTCTACTACTCAGTACACCTCTACTACTCAGCACACCTCTACTACTCAGCACACCTCTACTACTCAGCACACTTCTCCTACTCAGTACACCTCTACTACTCCAGTACACCTCTACTACTCAGTACACCTCTACTACTCAGCACACCTCTACTACTCAGCACACCTCTACTACTCAGTACACCTCTACTACTCAGCACACCTCTACTACTCAGCACACCTCTACTACTCAGCACACCTCTACTACTCAGCACACTTCTCAAGTCTTCCCAGGACAAAATAATAATGTATATTTTCACTGTAATCTGTTTTTCATGCTCAACAGTTTCCTGTGTGTATCAAGAATGGTCCACCACCCAAAGGACATCCAGCCTTGACACAACTGTGGAAAGCATTGGAGTCAACATGGGCCAGCATCCCTGTGGAACGCTTTCGACACCTTGTAGAGTCCATGCGCTGATGAATTGAGGCTGTTATGAGGGCTAAAAGGGGGTGCAACTCAATATTAGGAAGGTGTTTCTAATGTTTTGTCCACTCAGTCTCGCTAGAAAGGAGTGATTCATATGCTTTTGAAGCTGTGCTGCAGTGGTTTCACAAGGCCAAGCACAGGTACTTCAGAGCAAGACTCAAAGGGCCTTTAATCTGAGAGGAGGCAGCAAATGTAGTGACGACAGAGAGTATGCGTCCAAAATGCCACCCTATTTCCTATGTAGTGCACTAATTTTGACCAGGGCCCATAGAGCTCTGGTCAAAAGTAGTACACTATATAGGGAATAGGGCAACATTTGAGAAAACACAGAGAGGATTGATGGGGGCACTCAACTCTTTCATCCTCTCTCTGCAGCTGCCCAATGTAACACCGACACCATGGTCCATGTCTGACTGCTGGACAGAACTGCAAGTGACACTCCCCTCTGCTGGCTAATGTTGGTAACTGCAGCCCTTATCAGCTCTAATGGTAAATTCAGCACATTTGATTTCAACAATAATAATAATAATAATAATAATAATAATAATAATACAAGCGCCTCATAAATATTGGAATGTGTCCATTTCTGTTGCATATACCTTTTCCATCAAGTTAGATCAAATTGAATGGTTTTGGGTACAGTAAAAATAGCAAGTAGATTCCTTCACAGATAGATGCTTTTAGTTCCTAGTAAGAAGTGCACTGCACAGGGATTAGTTATGTGCAAAGACATTGCAAAGGCTTTGCTATGGCAGGTTTGCATAAATCCGACCCTATGGCACTTGAGAATGATTCCCCCTGCTGCAGGGTACCCGTACTGTGCATGTGTGCAAAGGGGATTTATGAAAGAGATTTAAAAGGGATTGAGTGAGAGGATGCACTTACAGGAAAACAATGCAATAAAAATGTATAAGTTAATAATACAGGTAGATTAGACGAAAGTAGGATGTAGGGAATCCTTTCATGAAACTGTATTGTTGTAACACATTATGATTTTAATTGCGAATACAGAAAACAAATAAATAGCTACAAATGCATGTAATGCACGTAGGGAAATTTAACAATGCAGAAAATTCCAGACAGGATCAACACAGACAATCATCTTCCATGAGTTCTAGGTCCCCTAACTAACAGACTCACCATTTATTTGTTGGTGTGGATTGGAAGATGACAAATAAACAGAGGACGGGCGAGAATCAATGCTTTTAAATACTATTGATAGTATTTCTATAAAGTAGCTACTTGGAGGGTTCCATTGTACCATTCCTGTCATATTATGACGCTGGATACTGTAATGTACTCGACTGTACTGTGCATTGCATGCTGGGTGAGTAGCAGGCTGGGTAGTGGTAGTAGTGTCAGAGCTGGCATATGGTACAATACATTGGGCTGTGCAGACCCAGGCCAACCAGACCCACGCCTGGTTTTTGCATTGTCCCCCAGCCACCTCTGTGTATAAAACAACTGTGTTATTTCAGCCATCCCTGGCACCAACCTGGTCTCAGAGCATTTCATACTATTCTGTACTTAAATCCGAGACACTCCATTTAGTATGACATGTTACGTTTCGTATGGTATGTATTAATTTGTGGATGTCCATCGTCCATTTCATATGATATGTTACGAATTACAATTCGTATTAGATGTTACAAATTTGCAAAATGTACAATATATTATGATTTCGCAAAATGTACAATATGTTACAAATTTGCTAAACAGATGATATGTAATGAATTCTAGCTACATTTACATTTTAGTCATTTAGCAGACGTTCTTATCCAGAGCGACTTAAAGGAGCAATTAGGGTTAAGTGCTTTGCTCAAGGGCACATCGACAGATTTTTCACCTAGTCAGCTCGGGGATTAGAACCAGCGACCTTTCGGTTACTGGCACAACGCTCTTAACCACTAAGCTACCTGCCGCTAGGTGGCTAACGTTAGCTAGGCTAGGGGTTAGGGTTAGGGGTTAGGTTAAGTTTAGGAGTTAGGTTAAAGGGTTAAGGTTAGGGTTAGGGGAAGGGTTAGTTAACATGCTACAGTGAGGGAAAAAAGTATTTGATCCCCTGCTGATTTTGTAAGTTTTCCCACTGACAAAGACATGATCAGTCTATAATTTTAATGGTAGGTTTATTTGAACAGTGAGAGACAGAATAACAACAACAAAATCCAGGAAAATGCATGTCAAAAATTTTATAAATTGATTTGCATTTTAATGAGGGAAATAAGTATTTGACCCCTCTGCAAAACATGACTTAGTACTTGGTGGCAAAACCCTTCTTGGCAATCACAGAGGTCAGACGTTTCTTGTAATTGGCCACCAGGTTTGCACACATTTCTGGAGGGATTTTGCCCCACTCCTCTTTGCAGATCTTCTCCAAGTCATTAAGGTTTCGAGGCTGACGTTTGGCAACTCGAACCTTCAGCTCCCTCCACGGATTTTCTATGGGATTAAGGTCTGGAGACTGGCTAGGCCACTCCAGGACCATAATGTGCTCCTTCTTGAGCCACTCCTTTGTTGCCTTGGCCGTGTGTTTTGGGTCATTGCCATGCTGGAATAACCATCCACAACCCATTTTCAATGCCCTGGCTGAGGGAAGGAGGTTTTCCCCAAGATTTGACGGTCCCTTTGATGTGGTGAAGTTGTCCTGTCCCCTTAGCAGAAAAACACCCCCAAAGCATAATGTTTCCACCTCCAAGTTTGACGGTGGGGATGGTGTTCTTGGGGTCATAGGCAGCATTCCTCCTCCTCCAAACACGGCGAGTTGAGTTGATGGCAAAGAGCTCGATTTTGGCCTCATCTGACCACAACACTTTCACCCAGTTCTCCTCTGAATCATTCAGATGTTCATTGGCAAACTTCAGATGGGCCTGTATATGTGCTTTCTTGAGCAGGGGGACCTTGCGGGCGCTGCAGGATTTCAGTCCTTCACGGCGTAGTGTGTTACCAATTGTTTTCTTGGTGACTATGGTCCCAGCTGCCTTGAGATCATTGACAAGGTCCTCCCGTGTAGTTCTGGGCTGATTCCTCACCGTTTTCATGATCATTGCAACTCCACGAGGTGAGATCTTGCATGGAGCCCCAGGCCGAGGGAGATTGAGAGTTCTTTTGTGTTTCTTCCATTTGCGAATAATCACACCAACTGTTGTCACCTTCTCACCAAGCTGCTTAGCGATGGTATTGTAGCCCATTCCAGCCTAGTGTAGGTCTACAATCTTGTCCCCTGACATCCTTGGAGAGCTCTTTTGGTCTTGGCCATGGTGGAGAGTTTGGAATCTGATTGATTGATTGCTTCTGTGGACAGGTGTCTTTTATACAGGTAACAAGCTGAGATTAGGAGCACTCCCTTTAAGAGTGTGCTCCTAATCTCAACTCGTTACCTGTATAAAAAGACACCTGGGAGCCAGAAATCTTTCTGATTGAGAGGGGGGTCAAATACTTATTTCCCTCATTAAAATGCAAATCAATTTATAACATTTTTGACATGCGTTTTTCTGGATTGTTTTGTTGTTATTCTGTCTCTCACTGTTCAAATAAACCTACCATTAAAATTATAGACTGATCATGTCTTCGTCAGTGGGCAAACGTACAAAATCAGCAGGGGATCAAATACTTTTTTTCCCTCACTGTAAGTAGTTGCAAAGTAGCTAAAAAGTACTAAGTAGTTGAAAAGTTGCTAATTAGCAAAAATTCTCAAGTTGTCCGTAAGGGAGATTTGAACTCGCAACTTTTGGGTTGCTAGATGTTTGTGTTATATGCCTATCCATCCACCCCGACCAACCACCCTACTTTCGTTTTTGCTGTAGCCCTTTCCTGCAGTCAAATGACCTACTGGCCTCATGGGTGGAATGTTCTAAATATTTATCATAATTTCATTAATTAATTAACTTATATTTGTATTTTTAAACAGCCGAAAATCCTGTGTTGTTTCTATGTTAAACTTTATTGTTATATTTTAGTCTTCTGTGATGTATATAAAGTGTAATATTGGGATGCAAACTCAAAATGTAATACATTTCAACTCTATATCTGACATGGTACAGGTGTCTTCTTTTTGTAAGCCCATAACCATGTGTGTGAGGTGTATTCTTTTCATTTCAAAGTAGATTTGTTTAAGACTACCAAGAAACACTCTGTGTGACCCTGATTTCGCACACTGAAGTAAATTAAGTAACCATCTGTCCTATGTAACCATACCAAACTTAACATTTCATACTAATTTGAGCATTCTGGATTTACTTTTACTATGTTACATCTAGTCTATGAGACCAGGCTGCTGCACAGGCTCATCAGGCTGCAACCTCAGCACAATACCCCCCACTGACATTGCTGTGGATCCTTATTGGCAAATCCCCTGAATCATCACTGGGGTTTACTGACCCATTGTTCAGGCTTTTTTAGCCCACATGCCCATTGACCACCACCTGCACCCACCTCTTACCCCACCCCAAACACACTCCCCAGCTCGCCCCTCCCTCCCAATCCAAATAACCTCTGTGTATTGATGTTAGGAATCATCGGGTGGCTTCATGACAAAAGATAAATGAGTGATACAGTATTATTGTTGTATCTCTTCCTGAATGTTCCTCGTAAGTGGCGGCTGGTGGGCGAACAGCAGCAGGGTCGAATTTCGTGTGGTCACGTGGTCAACAAGGGCACATCAGGGCGCAAACACTGTACACAAGATTCAGTTGACCTCATATGACCGAGGGATGTCACCATGACCACACACCTACCGTACTACACAGTCTGGTTGTTCTCAAAAATATCTCACCAAATACCAGCCTGGTCTCATAGACTAGACGTAACATAGTAATCCGAGACACTCAAATGATGGTTACTTAATCCGAGACACCAGATGGTTACTTAAGGCAAAAACGAAAGTAGGGTGGTTGGATGGGCGTATAACACGATCGTCTAGCAACCCCAAAGGTTGTGAGTTTGAATCTCATCATGGACAACTTTAGCATTTTAGCTAATTGGCTACTTTTCAACTACTTACTACTTTTTAGCTAAATTGCAACTACATTGGAACCCTAACCTTAATACTTTTAGCTAACCCTTCCTCTAACCCTAACCTTAACCCCTTTAGCTAACCCTTCCCCTAACCCTTTAACTTAACTCCTAAACTTAACCCTAACCTTAACCCTAACCCCTAGCTTAACTAACGTTAGCCAGCTAGCTAATGTTAGCCACCTAGCCACCTAACTAGAATTTGTAACATATAATATGCTTTGCAAATTCATAACATATTGGACGTTTTGCAAATTCGTAAACATATTGTATGTTTAGAAAATGTGTAACGTATAACACTAATTGTAATTTGCAACATATCATATGAAATTAATGATGGACATTCACAAATGAATACATACCATACGAAACGTAACATATCACACTAAATGGAGTGTTTCGGAATTTACATACAAAATGCTCTGAGGCCAGGTTGCAAATACTGATGTATTATTTGTCATTGTTATTTTCTAATGAGGTCCTGATCAATTGCTTTAATTGATATGCTATTGAAGTTTTATTTTCCCTTATTGGGTCAGCTCATTTGGTATACCAAACGGCATTCTTGATGCACTCCTACTAGTCTATACAATGCAGCTTACTACATTCATGTGGTGTTTGAAATTACAGATCATGCTGGATTTGGATTTGTGTTGAGATTCTATTGGGTAGATATGATGGGACAGGCAATGTGTGCCCTAAAGGTTTGATGGGGCAGGCAATGTGTGCCCTAAAGGTTTGATGGGGCAGGCAATGTGTGCCCTAAAGGTTTGATGGGGCAGGCAATGTGTGCCCTAAAGGTTTGATGGGGCAGGCAATGTGTGCCCTAAAGGTTTGATGGGGCAGGCAATGTGTGCCCTAAAGGTTTGATGGCACAATCTTCTACTGTGGGAGCTTACCTCAAGTGCTCTGATGATGTCAGACAATAGTGCAAATGTAGCACAATTAAAGATAAAGTTTCCCAAAACAGTTCTATTTTTGTTTCTTTGTTAAAATATGGTTGGAACTTGGTTGAGATGTAGTATAGTACAGACATTTGATTCAAATGCCTACTATTTTTACAGTGTGCTGTCAAATCTCTCTATGTGGACCAGTACAATTGATGGCCCTGCAGAGTCCCACATGGAACCAAGAGATATCAAGAGAAGAAGAAGCAGAGAGGAAAAGACAGGAAGTAAAAAGTCAGACGCCTTCTGATTGGCTGTTGAGCATAACAATGTCTTTATTTGATCACCCTGTTGCAGGAGAACTTTCCTGCAATGCAGGAAATTAAAAACTATTTGAGGTTTAAAAAGGCTTCTGAAGTTTGTAATTTCCACTTGATTTTCCCTTAAGAAAAATGTATCTACCCTTACAAAAATGTCCATTCATTATAATCCACATAATAATTCACATTTCCTGTTGCTGCAGGATTATATTCCTGCTGTAGCAACCTGGCTCAAATTAAGATCCTACATCTTTATGACACTGATGGTCTAAAAGTCCTGGACGCGAGGCGGAGGGAGGCCACGTTGGCCTGCATACCCCCACTCGCTGTGGCGTCTGTACTCGCCCCTCTCCAGCAGGTACTGGCGCCCCCTGTAGTTGGGGTGCTCGTAGAAGACCCAGGCGCCGTCCAGCACGTTGGCAGAGTGCACCTCGCGGTGGCGGAAGCGCTCTGACAGGCTGGGGCTGTCCTCACTGAACTCCATCATCTGACCGGCAAAGTCGGGGCGCTCGTACACGCGGATCCTGTGCATGCCAGAGGTCTGCAACACAGTTGGAACACAGTGGAGCACAGTTAAGCTCCTCATACGAACACCAACATCAAGTTTCAGCAGATTAAAAGAACACTGTGGTGTTAGAATGGAAATGGATGCACTATAATCATTACATTTGGTCCTGTGTTTGTGTGTGCGTGTGTGTGTGTGTGTCTGGTTTGCATGCGTGCATGCATGGATGCGTATTTGTGTGTGTGTGCGTGCATGCATGTCTGTGTGGATCCCTGAAAGAGTACTCAACATGTACCACTACCACCCTCAAATCATCTCACAGTGGCTTGACATACATGTCTGATGATCCGGCAGGACCTGATGGTGTCGTTGTAGCCCATCCAGCGCTGGTAGTCGGGGTATTCTCCCCTGGTCAGGATGTACTGAGAGCCCAGGTAGTTGGGTCTCTCGTAGACCACCCAGGCACCACTCTCCACCCTGATGGAGTTGCAGCGGCTGAAATGAGAGCTCAGTTCGGGGCAGTCGCTGCTGCACTCATAGTGGAGGCCCTGGAAGTTCCGGTCCTCATAGAAGAAGATCTGCAAGAAGGATTGTTGTCTTTTTAAAAGGGTTACTTTTTTTTTAAAAAGAGGAAGGAACACACACACAAATTCTGCGACACACACACACACACACACACACACACACACACACACACACACACACACACACAGCCACCTACAGTACCTTCCCCTGCATGCGGTCCATGTTTGGATGATTCTTTTTAACACTATTCTACACACAATCAAAAATATCCCTCTAGACATACACAGTAATGTAGCAACACTGCCCTGGGGGAGTTTTATATATGTATGACATGGAAATGCATGGCCAGTGGAATCATTGTCCTTCTCAAACGTGCACCACTATTAACTAGGGCACAACAGCTGATGCTGTGTTTGTTTTAAAACCCGACGGCTTTATGCCAAGTTTAATGGTCTGTTGTATAGACGCTGACCTTTTGATCCTACGGAGCCTGATTCCAGAAAAAAAGATTGATTTATCCAATCAAATTGTTGCCAACGGTGAGCAGCAGTTACTAGAACATAGCTATTAGTCTGAATACACTGTGGTCTCTGATAGTTCCAGTTTGCTATTCCTGTCTGTAACACTTTACCTAAAGCCAGCTGCTATAATGCCTTATCATGTAGTTATAATGCATTGTAAGACTTGTCTGAACATGTATGATCCCCTTATAATCATCTCATAATGATCCTCACCAAATACCAGTCATTTTGAGTCAGTTGAAATGTTGATACATAGAGAAACGTAACGTATTATAAGCCTTGTAGAGAAACAGAAGGAAGTGAGGTGCTGCTAAGGTACACAATAGTAGGTTTTAGTAGACAGAAGGTGTTGCTAAGGTACACAATAGTAGATTTTAGTAGACAGAAGGTGTTGCTAAGGTACACAATAGTAGATTTTAGTAGACAGAAGGTGTTGCTGTCACAAGCCGGGCTAGAAACTCCGGTCTCAGATGTGGAGAGCTGGGGGTACTACCCCTTAGCCACAGAGGAGGTGTTGTAGGACCCAAATGAAACACCCAAGGCAATACTCCAGGCAAGTAGATTTAATGTTCCAAAACAGGAGGCAAAACAAAACAACTCCACGAGGGGAGAAAAACAAACTAAAGATAACTTTGAACAACTTACTAGGACAGACACGGTGGGACAAAGCAGGAGACACATAGTCAGGACGCAATAACCAAGTGAGAAACAAGGGGAAAACACACAGCTAAAATACACAAGGGGGAAACAAGGCACAGGTGACCTGGATCAAGCTAATTAGGACACATGAGGAAGAACTAAGGCAGAGGGGGAACACAGATGACCTCTAGAGGCCCGGAGACAAACAGGAGGCAGGAAGCTGACACACACGAGGAAGAACTAAGGCAGAGGGGAACACAGATGACCTCTAGAGGCCCGGAGACAAACAGGAGGCAGGAAGCTGACAGGACCCCCTCCTCTAGGAACGACTCCTGACGTTCCTTCCAGAACACCCCGGCCCCAGGGTGCGAAAATCTCGGATCAAACCTGGGTCCAGGATGTCCCTGGCTGGAACCCAGGAGCGCTCCTCCGGCCCGTAGCCCTCCCAGTCCACCAGATACTGCAGAGAGTTCTGGACCCTCCGGGAGTCCAGTATCCGGCGGACTGTGTAGGCTGGCTGGCCGTCAATGATCCTGGGAGGTGGCGGGGGTCTGCGTGGGGGGCAAAGGGAGAAGACAAGACAGGTTTAAGGAGTGAAACATGGAAAGTGGGGTTAACTCTAAGGGGAGCGAGGGAGAACCAAACGATACGACACAGGGTTAACCTTTCTAGCAATGCGGAAAGGCCCGATGTATCTCTGGGAAAGCTTCCTGGATTCGACCCGGAGGGGCAGGTTCTTCGTGGCCAACCAAACTCTCTGACCAGCTCGGAAACTAGGGGCCGTCCGGCGGTGGCGATTAGCCTGACTTTGGTATCTCTGGGAGGTCCGAAGGAGGGCACGCCTGGCCTTCTTCCAGGTCCGCCTACAGCGTTGGACAAAGCGCTGGGCCGAGGGAACACCAACTTGCGCCTCCTCCTCTGGAAACAATGGAGGGTTGTAACCGAACTGGCATTCGAAGGGGGACAATCCGGTGGCTGAGGACTGGAGGGTGTTGTGGGCATATTCAGCCCAAATGATATAGGTGGCCCAAGACGTGGGATTACTGGCCGCCATACACCGCAGGGTGGTCTCCAGATCCTGATTAATCCGTTCCGTTTGGCCATTAGACTCTGGATGGAACCCCGACGATAGACTGGCTGTGGCCCCAACAAGCCTGCAGAAGGCCCCCCAAAACCGGGACGAGAATTGGGGACCTCGGTCAGAGACCACGTCCAGGGGAATACCAAATATCCGGAAGACATGGTTCATGAGGAGCTCAGCAGTCTCCTTAGCCGAGGGCAGCTTGGGCAGGGGAATAAACCGGGCAGCCTTAGAGAACCGGTCTACCACCACTAGGATGACGGTGTTGCCCTGGGATAGAGGAAGTCCCGTAACAAAGTCCAGAGAAAGGTGTGACCATGGCCTTCGAGGAACAGGTAAGGGATGGAGCAGTCCCTGGGGTCGCTGGCGTGTCGACTTTCCCTGGTTGCACACAGGGCAGGCCTCAACATAGACCTGCACGTCCTTCTTGATGGACGGCCACCAAAACCGCCGTCGGAGGAACTCCAGTGTGCGAGCACTGCCAGGATGGCATGTCAAGGGCGACTCATGACCCCACTGCAAGACGCGGCCCCGAACAGAGAGAGGGCAGTACAGGCGACCGGCAGGACCACCGCCTGGATCGGGCTCCTGGACAAGAGCTTCTCGTACCCCTCTTTCTAGTTCCCACTGAAGAGGTGCGACGATCCTAGACCTCGGAATAATCGATGCCAAGGGCTTCTCTTGTAACTCGGGAGAATAGACTCGAGACAGAGCATCCGGCTTGACGTTCTTGGTGCCAGGTCGGTAAGTCAGGAGGAACTGGAATCGATTAAAGAAAAGGGACCATCGTGCTTGCCGAGGGTTCATCCGCTTAGCCTGTTGGAGATATTCCAGGTTCTTGTGGTCTGTGAGAACCTGGAAAGGGTGCTGAGCCCCCTCAAGCCAATGGCGCCACTCTTCCAATGCCAGTTTTACCGCAAGCAACTCTAGATCCCCCACGTGGTAGTTGCGCTCGGCCTCAGACAGGCGGCGAGACATGAAGGCACAAGGGTGTAATCTCCCATCCGCACCCCTCTGTGACAGGACGGCTCCCACCCCCACCTCTGAGGCGTCCACCTCCACCACGAAAGGTCTCTCTGGGTCAGGGGTCACCAGAATCGGAGCAGACGTGAAGCGGCGCTTGAGATCCTCGAAGGCCCCTGCTGCTTCCGGACCCCAGTGAATCTTGGTCCCTCCTCCCTTGGTAAGCGTCGTCAAGGGGGGCTACCACCGAGCTGAAATTCTTAATGAACTTCCGATAGAAGTTAGAAAAGCCAATGAACCGTTGAACCTCCTTGACCGTGGCAGGTGTGGGCCAATCGTGGACCGCCTTGACCTTCTTGGGATCCATCTCTAGGTGCCCGGGAGTGACAATAAACCCGAGAAACTGAGTCTGAGAAACATGAAATTCACACTTCTCAGGCTTAACGTAGAGGTGATTGTCAAGGAGCCTCTGGAGAACCCTGCTAACATGCCCCTCATGCTCCTTCAGTGACCTCGAGAAGATGAGGATATCGTCCAGGTACACGAAGACGAACAGATTAAGCATATCCCGGAGAACATCATTAATCAGGGCTTGGAATACTGGGGGCATTGGTGAGCCCGAACGGCATCACCCGATATTCATAGTGCCCCGTGGGCGTGTTGAACGCCGTCTTCCATTCGTCTCCTTGCCGGATCCGCACGAGATGGTAAGCATTGCGGAGATCCAGCTTAGTAAAAATGGAAGCCCCTTGAAGCAGCTCAAAAGCAGTGGCCATGAGAGGAAGGGGGTATCGATTCCGAACCGTGATCTTGTTGAGTCCCCGGTAATCAATACAAGGCCTAAGACCCCCGTCTTTCTTTTCAACAAAAAGAAGCCCGCCCCAGCCGGGGAAGTAGAGGCATAGATGAGGCCGGCTGCCAAGGACTCCTTAATGTAGGTGTCCATAGCTGCGTGCTCGGGGGAGGACAAGGAAAAGATCCGACCTCTAGGAGGGCAGCACCCAGGGAGTAGATCAATGGCACAGTCATACGTGCGATGAGGCGGTAAGGAAGTAGCCCGGGCCTTGCTGAACACTGCCTTGAACCGATGGTAAACACTGGGGACTCGGGAGACGTCAACAGACTCTTGAAACTGGGTACTAGGGGCTGAGGGACTCTGAAGCATGCAGGTGAGTTGGCAGGCGGGACCCCAGCTTAGAATGGTGCCCGTAGGCCAGTCGATCTGGGGATTATGTCTGCATAGCCAAGGGTGACCCAGGATAATAGGATACTCGGGAGAGTCAATGAGATAGAAGGTCTCCTCCTGCTGGTGTTGAGAGATGGTAAGTCGCAGGGACTGAGTCGCCTCGGTAACCTTTCCTGGTTCCAGAGGTCTGCCATCTAAGGCTGTAACTGCCTGGGGTTGAGGAAGTAGTTGGGTAGGGATCTTAAGTTCCTTAGCCAAGGTTACATCCAGGAAATCACCTGCGGCACCGGAATCGATCATAGCCTGGACCCGATGCTGGTGGCCCCCCAGGACAGAGTGGCTGGAATAGCCAGGACAGCGTTAGTAGGAGGCGCTCTAACTCTCCCCATCACAGCCCTCCTGTAGCTGGGCGGGGACAGGCGTTTCCCCGAAAGCTCGGGGCAAGTGGAGCGGAAGTGGCCGGCAACCCCGCAGTAGAGGCACCGACGTTCCCTCATGCGACGTTCCCTTTCGTTGGGAGAAAGCCTGGAACGGCCTAACTGCATGCTCTCCGGGGAATCCTGGAGCAGTTCAGGAGCCGGGGAAGCTCTGAATGACGGAGTCCAAACAGGAGAAACAGAGCTGCTCAGAGGAACTTGGGAATGAGACACCTGACGGCGAGCCGTTCTCCGCTCTCTTAGACGATTGTCCAGGCGGATGGCCAAGGCTATGAGGGACTCGAGATCACCAGCTGGTTCTCGGGTGGCTAACTCATCTTGAAGGGGCTCAGATAACCCTCCCTGAAAGCAGACCCGCAGCGCTTCATCATTCCATCCGCTCCTTGCTGCTATGGTCCGGAAATCAATGGCAAAATCTGCCGTGCTTCGGGGTCCCTGACGGAGAGACAGTAGGCGCTTGGAAGCCTCCCGCCCACTGACAGGATGATCGAACACCCGCTTGAACTCTTCTACAAATGCAGCGTGGGAGTCACAACAGGCCTCCTGGGACTGCCACACCGCAGAAGCCCAGGCGAGCGCCTTGTCTGAAAGAAGGGTAATGATGTAGGCAATCTTGGAACGGTCTGTGGGAAAACTTGAGGGTTGGAGCTCGAAGGTGAGGGAGCATTGGGTGAGGAAACCCTGGCAAGAGCTTGGATCCCCAGAAAAGGGCTTGGGAGGTGGTAGTCGGGGCTCCGCCAACCGAGACGACCTGTCGTCACTGGGGGGTGACCTGGGGAAGGGAGAGGACCAGGGAGGCGTTCAAAGAGCTGGCGGAGGGAACTCATCATTTCGGCCAGGAGTTGAGAATGACTAGCCATCAGCTCCTCTTGTCGGCTGAGAACGGCTTCATGGCGCTGGAAAGAAGCCTCATGTCGAGTGATCACCGCCAACAGGTCCGGGGAACTGAGTGTTTCTGGGTCCATGATTGTCTTGGTTATTCTGTCACAAGCCGGGCTAGAAACTCCGGTCTCAGATGTGGAGAGCTGGGGGTACTACCCCCTTAGCCACAGAGGAGGTGTTGTAGGACCCAAATGAAACACCCAAGGCAATACTCCAGGCAAGTAGATTTAATGTTCCAAAACAGGAGGCAAAACAAAACAACTCCACGAGGGGAGAAAAACAAACTAAAGATAACTTTGAACAACTTACTAGGACAGACACGGTGGGACAAAGCAGGAGACACATAGTCAGGACGCAATAACCAAGTGAGAAACAAGGGGAAAACACACAGCTAAAATACACAAGGGGGAAACAAGGCACAGGTGACCTGGATCAAGCTAATTAGGACACATGAGGAAGAACTAAGGCAGAGGGGAACACAGATGACCTCTAGAGGCCCGGAGACAAACAGGAGGCAGGAAGCTGACACACACGAGGAAGAACTAAGGCAGAGGGGAACACAGATGACCTCTAGAGGCCCGGAGACAAACAGGAGGCAGGAAGCTGACAGTTGCTAAGGTACACAATAGTAGGTTTTAGTAGACAGAAGGTGTTGCTAAGGTACACAATAGTAGGTTTTAGTAGACAGAAGGTGTTGCTAAGGTACACAATAGTAGATTTTAGTAGACAGAAGGTGTTGTTAAGGTACACAATAGTAGGTTTTAGTAGACAGAAGGTGTTGCTAAGGTACACAATAGTAGGTTTTAGTAGACAGAAGGTGCTCTTTGGTAAAAGGGGTAAATTGCTCATCATAAAGAAAGGAGGACCAAGGCCCTCTTCATATAATAATTAAAATGCCTTTATTTGTATGCCATGTTCAATGGAAACAAAGTTTTTAAACTCTGATGCGTTTCGGCTGCATGGCCTTCGTCAGGGAGTACAAAGATATGATAATACAATGTCCTCTTTTGAACAGCTTTTTCCAATCAACCCTGATTTGAAGAGGGAGTGAGCAATACTATACTCATTAAAAAGTGAAATACTGTAGATATGTTATCCAATGAATTATGTAACCACTCCCTCTTCAAATCAGGGTTGATTGGAAAAAAGCTGTTCAAAAAGGACATTGTATTATCATATCTTTGTACTCCCTGACGAAGGCCATGCAGCCGAAACGTCATAGTTTTAAAACTTTGTTTCCATTGAACATGGCATACTATAAGCCTTGTTATAAGACATTATAACAGCTCATATACATGCTTATAGCAAGTTATAAAGCATATACCGATATGCTTTACCTTTCTGTTGAATCAGTACGTGCACTCTGACCAACTACCAGCATACAGTCTTTCTACAGAGGACTTCCTCTGCAAAACTATAGCACAGGGAAACAGTTGTAGGCCCATCCCAGCCCCTTCGTGGATTAGAAATCATAGATAGTTGTAAAAGTGTATAGCATCCTCTTTTGCAAGCCTTCTGCTGCTATTGACTTATACAACCACAAATTGCAGTTTTATTTCTGCAGGTCTTTAGGTCGGTGAGGTAAAGCCGTAGGATTGTGTGTTGTGAAATTCACTCCATGGTTTAATGCCTGAAATGAAAACATGAGACTACGTAGGTATAATGTACAGTATATTTTGCGGTGTTGAGAGGGAAGTTGTAGATATCAGAATGAATTGGACATTTGGACAACATCAGCTATTTCAATCAGCAATGTCTTATCTTTTATTTTGTTTTTATTAAATAAAAAGTGTACTTTTTTAGGAAATGTTTAATATATATATATTTACATATTCTTTCTTTAGTGGTTGTGCATCTACAGATCCTGGAACAGGGACCTAGCTAGCTCACCTGTAACGCTTGGTAACCTCTGACCTTTGTTTTGGTTCAAACACAATTATTTTGTGGATATTTCCAAGATAAGTATTTTGGTCAAATGTATATAATTAATAATTACATAATTACATATATATTTTACTAACCAAAAAAAGTGTGTGTTTTTATAAAAATGGGAGAGTATAAATATTTGTATGTTTTTGGAAAAAAAGCGAGAAATGTGAAATAAGTCTAAAATGAAGAATACCCTATTAGCTCAATTCAGTCTGTCTGAAGTTCAAGAATACATAAAGAAGAACAGAAGAGAATAACTCTTCCTCTCTCTATGTTGATAAATGTTGCATGCTATAAAAGGTAAGTTAGTGAAAAATAAGACTATTCCTTTGTGCATAATGACCTAAGATTGAGTGGTACATTTGATGTTTTAAGTCATACTTGATTTAACTGCTCTGGTATTTCATACACTCTAGCACTGACTTTGCTGATAACTTCTTTATTGAGGAAACATGTACTTAATACGGCTTTGACATGTGGAATTGTACGAATAATTTTTGTGAGTTAGCAAGGGAGTAATCTCTAAGTAACACTTTAATTAGAAAGGAACATATTGCAAACAAGCTTTTTATTTTCAACACATCTTTATTTGTACTTCTTACACACAATCATACACATAATCAACCCTTGGTGGTGACGTGTCGTACTACTTGACACAGCGGATATCTTATTTAGCCTTTGGTGGTGATATGTCTATTACTCCTTGACGCGGCGGATGGAGCCAACGTTAGCCTGCATGCCCCACCACTCGGTGTGGCGTCTGTACTCGCCCCTCTCCAGCAGGTACTGGCGCCCCCTGTAGTTGGGGTGCTCAAAGAAAACCCAGGCGCCTTCGAACACCTTGCAGGAGTTCACCTCGCGGCTGTGCCAGCGCTCCTGGAAGGAGGGCATGTTGTCTGCCACCTCCATGCTCTGGCCCTCAAAGTTAGGCTTCTCCCACAGCTTCATTCTCCACGAGTTGCCCACCTGGAATCACAACAACAAAGAAATGTTAAAGCATAAAAATGTTTTAGGGAAGATATGACCATCTAAATAGAAAATGATATCTTGACCTGCCCCTTTATGGTTGAATAATAACTGCTGCACAATCGGACATGTAATATACATTTAGAGTAGGGTAGTAGGGTTTTGTTAGGAACAAGCTCTGTAAGTGTGGGGGTAAAATGATTACAGGTTGGTTATACTTCTCTATTCCATATGAACTCTTTCAAAGAGTCTCATATTGTCCATCCATCCGCTCTACTCACATTCCTAATGATGCGACATGACCTGACGGTGTCATTAAAGCCCATCCAGCGCTGGTAGTCAGGGTACTCTCCAGGGGTCAGCACGTACTGGAAGCCCATGTAGTTGGGCCTCTCGTACACCACCCAGAATCCTCCCTCCACCCTGACCGAGTTACAGCGGCTGAGGAAGGTGTGCAGGTCACTGGAGTCACTGTCGCACTCATAGTACCGCCCTTGGTAGTTCCGGTCCTCGTAGAAGGTGATCTGACACGAAACATCATATAATTAAGTGATAATGCCCGAGAAGCCGGTGGTAACTTGTGGAATAGACACCGGCTGGAATGCGGTTTTAACCAATCAGCATTCAGGATTAGACCCCCCGTTGTATAATACATATTATGAGTTACTCTGCAACTTCAAAGACATATGCAGTTTGTATTTAACTTATTATAGAGTTATGCTTTATGATAACTTAGATAACTTTGTGATAGCTTTATCAATAACTTCATGTGATAGCTTTATCAATATCTTAATGTAATAGCTTTATCAATAACTTAATGTGACTGCTTTATCAATAACTTCATGTGATTGCTTTATCAATAACTTTGTGATAGCTTTATCAATAACTTTATGTGATAGCTTTATCAATAACTTCATGTGATAGCTTTATCAATAACTTCATGTGATAGCTTTATCAATAACTTTATGTGATAGCTTTATCAATAACTTTATGTGATAACTTTATCAATAATTTTATGTGATAGCTTTATCAATAACTTTATGTGATAGCTTTATCAATAACTTCATGTGATAGCTTTATCAATAACTTTGTGATAGCTTTATCAATAACTTTGTGATAGCTTTATCAATAACTTTATGTGATAGCTTTATCAATAACTCTGCTTACCTTTTCCATGGTTAATGATCAGTAGGCCAGGCGTGATACATTAAACATTAAACCACCAGGCTCCACCAATATTCTCTTTATACGCAGCCAGGACAATAAAAGCAAGCACATGGTTACTTAGCACTGTTTGAATTGGATATATTCAATCAGCAATTGAAATATTTATCCCGACTCATCACATTGTTCCGAAGCACTGATGCCCCGATCTACAAACAAAGACAAATGCAAACCATCCCAAATGTTGACCAAAACAAGGGCACTAGAGGACATTGGTTTGATATCAAATGTTTTGGGTCGGGGCCCATCCTTTTTAATTTGTCAAAGAACCTGTAACAGGTCTGGTCTCCACAACAGGACAACAGATCTGGTCTGCACGACAGGACTATTAATGTGCATATTTTTTGCCACTGCTGATGGTGCTTATGATGATGCCTATAACAACTCTTAAAGGGATAGTTCACCAACATTTCAAAATGACTAATTTGTTATTGTACCCTGAAAGCAGGTTATGGACAAAGAGGAGAGACTGCATGGAAACTAATGGAAGACAATGTAACATACCAGATATCAGTGTTGTAGTACTCGAGAGGTCTCGAGACCACATATTGAGTGTCTCGGTCTTGTCTCGATGTCCGGGATACATTTGCACTTTCGGTCTTGACTGGGTCTTGGACAGTGAGCACTCATCATTTCTTCCCGAGACCAGTCGAGACCAGCGGATAAAAATTGTTTTTATCAGCTTCCATTCAGTCAGCACATAAAACCACTTCGCCAGGCCAAATATATACACTCCTTTCTTTAAATATTAATATCCTAACAGCCGTTAGACATGTTTGCGCAGTGGCGAACCTATAGGCCTTCAGTGTGACAGGTTCGTGATGCTGAAAGGACAGCAACCGTAATACCAGCGCACTCATGTAGGAGTGCACTTTTTGTTCAACAAAGGGCCAGTGGTGTAGTGGAGGATATACACAGGTATAAACCGGATACCCACTTTTTTTTCAGTGTGCATTGCTTATACTCACTTCTTAATCCCTACTGTTGCGTATCAAGGTAGTGTAGTGGAGGTGTACGATTGATCAATTATGTGGTACAATAGAGAAATCATGCACAAAGTAGTTTACACAATCGCAAAGTACGTGAAATATATTCACATGCGCTCTGCACACATTGCCTAGTTTCAGCTGGAATATCATCTGCAGGCAACAAGAGTGTGCAGCTCTCAACTGGTTTTATCATGGAGCAGCTCACCGTAGCGGGTATTGTAGGAAAGACGTTTCAATTTACGATATCTACCAGTAAATGCTAACTAAGGCAACAATGGTTATGCAAACCAGGTACTGAAAAAGTTTAGTACAAAGTGTTGGTTAGTAGGCTATTTGTGATGCACAATTGTCATCATGCGCTGTTTGCATCAGGGGCGTAGACATGGATGGACAGAGGCCCACCCAGTCAGGCACTGACAGGCCCACCCAATCAGATTGACGTGGTTTAAGCATTGTTGTGGACCTAGACCATCAAATGTTCGACTTTTTTCTATAAAACATTTTTAAAATTATTTTAAGAGTGAAAATCTGAAAAATCTATAGGAAAACTCACTAAAAAACATAGGAAAATTCTGGGCAACATTAGAGTATACTTCTCCAGGCACCACTACACCACTGCATAGTTAAATGATAAGCAGTCCACAAACTCTGACATAATAAGCCAGTAGGTCCCAATCATAAGAATATAAAAACACAACCAGTAAGCATTTCCCAATCGAAATGTACAACTATTGCAAAAAACATTTCCGTTTAGCATACAAAGTAACCGGTGACCCAAAGTTTAAAGTGGAACTGACAGCGTTTTAACTACATTTACATTACTTTTTTTTAACTACTTTGCAGATATGAAATAAACATATTATCAGTAACAAATATAAAATCCCCAGTTCATGCTACAAAACCAACTTTTATAAAAGGTTTTAAAATATGTTCTATTTGACTCAATGCTCCATGACGTACACTAACACATTGTTGGCAGAATAGATGGATGCAGTTCAATGCATGATTAAAATCATTCACCAATACATTTCTCGGTAGTCCAAAAATATCAGGTTGTAAATCACAGCTGGCCTGGGACATTGTTTGCTGCCTCCATTCAGGATGCACCATTTCAGTTTCAATGACTCAATATTCTGGACAAAAATGGACGAATGTAACTAAGGCTGGGAATGTCAAAGACAATCAAACTAGCAAGGGCAATGATCACAAGTCAGTCATAACGTGGCTAATAGGCTAGCGTATCTAATAATGTAGCAAGCTAAAGACATGGAGCCTAACGTTAGCTAGATAGCTAGCTGCTAGGAGGATGTCATGTCATGCCATTGGAGGAGTGAGTGAGTGAGTGACTTTTCCCTCCTATCATGTTTTGGTGGCTATACACAGCTAGAGATGCAGGTGTCTTTTGGTTAGCTAGTAAGAACTTGAACGACTGTTATACAGTTTGCATATCTCTTGCGTTCAGAAATTCACTCTGGCTATCTACTTCGATGCCAGAGTGCAGAATAATTGATGAATTTACGAACGTGCAACACCTGCTGAATATGACCAGTGTCAGTAAATATAGGCAAAAAATGTAATAGTTGTTACGTTCGTTCATAGACGGGTCAGACCAAGGCTCAGCGTGATATGCATACATGTTTATTTAAACTTAATAAACACTCGACAAAACAATAAACGAAACGAAACGTGAAGTCCAAGGTAGACACAAATAACATACGTTATACGGAACAAGATCCCACAACACCTAATTGCCAATAGGCTGCCTAAGTATGCTCCCCAATCAGAGACAACGAGCGACAGCTGCCTCTGATTGGGAAACACACCCGGCCAAACATAGATCTAGACATACTAGATAGAAAACGTAGAACTACACAACATAGAAAATCACACCCACATTCCGCCTCGGAGGCGGATCCGGCTCCGGACGTGACAACCACCTATTCTCCGCCTCCCTGTTGCGCCCCTGGTCTGGTCTGAACCTCGGCGCGCTGCTTCCCCTCTCCTTCCTCCCACTATACTCCAAGCCCTGTCTGGACCCTGGTCTGGGAGACCCCGAACCTGGAGAGGGGCTGACGTCTGGGTCTGGACTGGAGCCGCTGACCGGAGCTGGACCGGGCACCGGTGGAGCGGACTGCTCAGGCTCCGGACTGGAGCTACTGACCGGAGCTGGACTAGGCACCGGTGGAGCGGACTGCTCTAGCTCCCGGAGTGGCGGCGCTGACCGGATCTGGACTGGACCCCGGTGGAGCGGACTACTCTGGCTCGGGAGTGGAGCGCTGAGCGGAGCTGGATCAGGCACCGGTGGAGCGGACTGCTCTGGCTCGGACTGGAGCAGCTGACCGGAGCTGGATCAGGCACCGGTGGAGCGGACTACTCTGGCCTCGGACTGGAGCTGCTGACTGGTGCCGGACCAGGCACCGGTGGAACGGGCACGGGCCGTGCCGGCCTGGACACACTCACCACTGGTCTGGTGCGAGGAGCAGGCACGGGCCAAACCAGACTAGGAACATGCACCACTGGCTTGGTGCGAGGAGCGGAACAGGCCGGGCCGGACTGGCGACGCGCACCACTGGCTTAGTGCGAGGAGCAGGAACAGGCCGGGCCGGGCTGGCGGCGCGCACCACTGGCTTGGTGCGAGGAGCAGGAACAGGCCGGGCCGGGCTGGCGACGCGCACCACTGGCTTGGTGCGAGGAGCAGGAACAGGCCGGGCCGGGCTGGCGACGGCGCACCACTGGCTTGGTGCGAGGAGCAGGAACAGGCCGGGCCGGGCTGGCGACCCGCACCCTGGCTTGGTGCGAGGAGCAGGAACAGACCGGGCCGGGCTGGCGACGCGGCACCACTGGCTTGGTGCGAGGAGCAGGAACAGGCCGGGCCGGGCTGGCGACGCGCACCACTGGCTTGGTGCGAGGAGCAGGAACAGGCCGGGCCGGGCCGGGCTGGCGACGCGCACCACTGGCTTGGTGCGAGGAGCAGGAACAGACCGGGCCGGGCTGGCGGCGCGCACCACTGGCTTGGTGCGAGGAGCAGGAACAGACCCGGGCCGGGCTGGCGACGCGCACCACTGGCTTGGTGCGAGGAGCAGGAACAGGCCGGGCCGGGCCGGGCTGGCGACGCGCACCACTGGCTTGGTGCGAGGAGCAGGAACAAGCCGGGCCGGGCTGGCGACGCGCACCACTGGCTTGGTGCGAGGAGCAGGAACAGGCCGGGCCGGGCTGGCGACGCGCACCACTGGCTTGGTGCGAGAACAGGAACAGGCCGGGCCGGGCTGGCGACGCGCACCACTGGCTTGGTGCGAGGAGCAGGAACGGGTCGGGCCGTACTGGGAACACGCACCACTGGCTTAGTGCGGGGAGCAGGAACGGGCCAGACGGGACTGGCAACAAGCACCACTTGCTTGGTGCGAGGAGCGGGACTGGGTTCCTTTATTAACCCCCGCTCCTTCTGCTGCCTAACCAGCTCCTTTCACCGTGCCTCTACACTTTCCTTCTCCCTTTTAGCCTCCTGTAGCGCCTCCCTCTGACCAAATAACTCCTGCTCCTCTGAACCAACAGCCCCGTAACATGGTGGCCTCCTCTCCTAACCTGCAGACCCGCCCCTTAACGGCCTCCTGCTGCCTTGTCGTCCACACCGTGTGCCCCCCCAAAAAAATGTATTGGGGTTGCCTCTCGGGTCTCCGTCGTCGGCACTGTTGGCGCCCGTTTCTCCTCTCTATACCGGGCCTCAACTGTCTCCTCCCAAGGACGGCGATCCATCCCAGCCTGAATCTCCTCCCAAGTCCAGGATCCCTTACCATCCAGGATCTCCTCCCAGGTCCAGGCTGTCTGCTCCTGGACATGCTGCTTGGTCCTCGTTGGTGGGATCTTCTGTCACGTTTGTTCATAGACGGGTCAGACCAAGGCGCAGCGTGATATGCATACATGTTTATTTAAACTTAATAAACACTCGACAAAACAATAAACGAAACGTGAAGTCCAAGGTAGACACAAACAACATACCTTATACGGAACAAGATCCCACAACACATAATTGCCAATAGGCTGCCTAAGTATGCTCCCCAATCAGAGACAACGAGCGACAGCTGCCTCTGATTGGGAAACACACCCGGCCAAACATAGATCTAGACATACTAGATAGAAAACATAGAACTACACAACATAGAAAATCACACCCTGACTCAACAAATAAGAGTCCCCAGAGTCAGGGCGTGACAATAGTTAGTCAAGAACGCTCTAGAAAACATGTAAACAGCCGAACCAGCTCTGCTACGGTGAGTAAAATGGTCAGAGTGAGGTGTTCTCTCATTTGTGTCTGGAAGTAGCCAACTTTAGCCAGTTAGCTTGGGTGCTTGGTTGGGATAAGCATGCATTGGCAGGCAAGCTGCAGAAGGACAAGGAGGCTACAATTCCTGATCGTTTATCAGTGCAATTTTGACGGCCAACTAGCTGATAAAGTTTGAGAGGGTTTATCTAATGTTCCTTCGTTAGATTTGACCTCATCTTGCTCTGGCTAGCATTAGTTGTTGATCTTATTGTTGTTGATGTGCATAACTGAGGGAGAGATAGCCTACCTTTTCATGGTTGTTTGATCAATAGGACTGTAAAGTTCCCAAAAGTAAGAGGACTCCCGTGGTGTTTACATATTTGATTCAGGTGTATTTTGTGGCTTTTGGCAAATGCGTTCTAATGATCTAAAGTCGCGCTGTTGCAACTGCCTGTAAACAAACAGTCCAGTTCAAAGTGAATTATGGCAGACCAGTGTAGCAAATGGCTTGTTTGTATGAAGGTCTACTGCAGCTCTGATTGGCAATAGCGCACGGTCTGTGTAGACTCCTGTTCCTGGACAAGACAGATGTTTTTATTCGGTTTTATTTACTGCAGTGTCTATTAATTGTCCAAACGCACGGTCCTACCATATCAAAGTGGTTGTTTGTCAGACTTCATTTTTTAAAGTGTCATACTCTTCCTGGGGGTGTATATGAACAGATTTTAATAAGATTTAATGTTGCTAAAATGCTGTCAGTTCCACTTTAAATGCAACAATGTTTCACACAAGTTATTTTCAAAGAGATGGCTAACAGCAAGCAGGCAGCAATAAAAAACACAGTTCCACTCACCAGATGATCATTTGAAACGTAACTTCTTGTTGAAAGTTATTCTTGAAAAGGGAGAAGCTAACAAATTAGCAACATGTTCTTTGATAACACCTGCTGCAGCCGCTACAAACTAGCTGACAGCAAAAGCTAGCTGTTCGCTATTGATAAGTGACCTGTTGGCCTTCAAGAAGGCAGAGGTTTCCATACGTTTTTGTAACAGTCCCACTCATTAAGTTAAAATGTGATTGCTGATTCCACTGTCAAAATTTTGCCCTAATACAGTTGAATGGCAGATGCTTTTATCTAGCTTCTGATGGCCTAGCCAATGGCTGACTTAGCTAACTTGATTTATCTCCCCAGAAACCAGCAAAGAAAAATCCCGATTGGATCTTTTTCTCTTCAGTATTAACCCTTTCCAACAAAAACTGAAGAGATTAAATCAGAACATCATTGAAAAATATTAATCATTATTATTTAAAAAAAATATATATTCTTTAAAAGTACCTAAAACATGTATTTAGGTTGTGGGAACATGACAATAGAGAGGTTGTCACGTTCGTTGAAGAACGGGTCAGACCAAGGCACAGCGTGAAATGCATACATGTTTATTAAACTGAATAAACATACAAAACAACAAAAGGCAACGAAACGTGACGTTGGAAGGCTATACACTAACAAGCAAAACTCACTGAACACAAACAAGATCCCACAACTCAGGCAGGAAAACTGGCTGCCTAAGTATGATCCCCAATCAGAGACAACGAGCGACAGCTGCCTCTGATTGGGAATCACACCCGGCCAAACGTAGAAATAGAAAACCTAGATCTAAACATAGATCTACCACAACATTGAACTAAACATGCACACCCTGACCAAACTAACTAGAGTTCTATAGGTCAGGGCGTGACAGAGGTTCCCAAAACATAACATCTTTCCAGTTGTAATGACATTCTCTCAATGTTCTTTGAATATTATTACAATGTTCCCGAATGATAAAATAAAATGTTCAAATCAAATCAAACTTTATTTGTCACATGCACCGAATATAACAGGTGTAGACCTTACTGTGAAATGCTTACTTACAAGCCCTTAACCACCAATGCAGTTAAAGAAAGAGTTCAGAAAATATTTACCAAATAAACTAAAGTAAAAATGATAAATGTAACACAATAAAATAACAATAACGAGGCTATATACAGGGGGTACCGGTACCGAGTCAAGGGGTACAGGTTAGTTGAGGTAATTTGTGCATGTAGGTAGGGGTAGAGTGACTATGCATAGATAATAGACAGTGAGTAGCAGCAGTGTAAAAACAAATGGGGGGTCAATGTAAATAGTCTCGGTGGGCATTTTATTATTTGTTCAACAGTCTTATGGCTTGGGGGGTAGAAGCTGTTAAGGAGCCTTTGGTCCTAGACTTTGCGCTCTGGTACCGCTTGCTGTGCGGTAGCAGAGAGAACAGTCTATGACTTGGGTGACTGAGTCTTTGACAATTTTTGGGCTTTCCTCTGACACCGCCTAGTATAGGTCATGGATGGCAGGAAGCTTGGCCCCAGTGATGTACTGGGCCATACGCACTACCCTCTGTAGTGCCTTACGGTCAGATGCCGAGCAGTTGCCATACCAGGCGGAGATGCAACCGGTCAGGATGCTCTCGATGGTGCAGCTCTATAACCTTTTTGAGGATCTGGGGACCCATGCCAAATCTTTTCAGTTGCTGAGGGGGAAAAGGTGTTGTCGTGCCTCTTCGCGACTGTCTTGGTGTGTTTGGACCATGATAGTTTGATGGTGATGTGGACACCAAGGAACTTGAAACTCTCGACCCGCTCCACTACAGCCCCGTCGATGTTAATGGGGGCCTGTTCGGCCTGCCTTTTCCTGTAGTCCACGATCAGCTCCTTTGTCTTGCTCACATTGAGGGAGAGGTTGTTGTCCTGGCACCACACTGCCAGGTCTCTGACCTCCTCCTTATAGGCTGTCTCATCATTGTCGGTGATCAGGCCTACCACTGTTGTGTCGTCAGCAAACTTAATGATGGTGTTGAAGTCGTGTTTGGCCACGCAGTCATGGGTGAACAGGGAGTACAGGAGGGGACTAAGCACGCACCCCTGAGGGGCCCAGTGTTGAGGATCAGCGTGGCAGACGTGTTGTTGCGTACCCTTACCACCAGCGGGCGGCCCATCAGGAAGTCCAGGATCCAGTTGCAGAGGGAGGTGTTTAGTCCCAGGGTCCTTAGCACAGTGATGAGCTTTGTGGGCACTATGGTGTTGAATGCTGAGCTGTAGTCAATGAATAGCATTCTCACATAGGTGTTCCTTTTCTCAAGGTGGGAAAGGGTACCTTGAAATGCTTCTTACGAAGCCACTCCTTCGTTGCCGGGCGGTGTGTTTGGGATCATTGTCATGCTGAAAGACCCAGCCACGTTTCATCTTCAATGCTCTTGCTGATGGAAGGAGGTTTTCACTCAAAATCTCACGATACATGGCCCCATTCATTCTTTCCTTTACACGGATCAGTCGTCCTGGTCCCTTGCAGAAAAACAGCCCCAAAGCATGATGTTTCCACCCCCATGCTTCACAGTAGGTATGGTGTTCTTTGGATGCAACTCAGCATTCTTTGTCCTCCAAACACGACGAGTTGAGTTTTTACCAAAAAGTTCTATTTTGGTTTCATCTGACCATATGACATTCACCCAATCTTCTTCTGGATCATCCAAATGCACTCTAGCAAACTTCAGACGGGCCTGGACATGTACTGGCTTAAGCAGGGGACACGTCTGGCACTGCAGGATTTGAGTCCCTGGCGGCGTAGTGTGTTACTGATGGTAGGCTTTGTTACTTTGGTCCCAGCTCTCTGCAGGTCATTCACTAGGTCCCCCGTGTGGTTCTGGGGTTTTTGCTCACCATTATTGTGATCATTTTGACCCCACGGGGTGAGATCTTGCGTGGAGCCCCCAGATCGAGGGAGATTATCAGTGGTCTTGTATGTCTTCCATTTCCTAATAATTGCTCCCACAGTTGATTTCTTCAAACCAAGCTGCTTACCTATTGCAGATTCAGTCTTCCCAGCCTGGTGCAGGTCTACAATTTTGTTTCTGGTGTCCTTTGACAGCTCTTTGGTCTTGGCCATAGTGGAGTTTGGAGTGTGACTGTTTGAGGTTGTGGACAGGTGTCTTTTATACTGATAACAAGTTCAAACAGGTGCCATTAATACAGGTAATGAGTGGAGGACAGAGGAGCCTCTTAAAGAAGAAGTTACAGGTCTGTGAGAGCCAGAAATCTTGCTTGTTTGTAGGTGACCAAATACTTATTTTCCACCATAATTTGAAAAATAAATTCATTAAAAATCCTACAATGTGATTTTCTGGATTTTTTCTCAATTTGTCTGTCATAGTTGACGTATACCTATGATGAAAATTACAGACCCTCTCATCTTTTAAGTGGGAGAACTTGCACAATTGGTGGCTGACTAAATACTTTTTTCCCCCCACTGTATGTTTGGACAATACCCTAATAAAATATGATGTCAGAAGATTGAAATGCCATTTTCTTTAAATTTGGCAATAATAATGTTACATTACACATCAATATTAGCAGATTATTGCAGCAATGTTTTCAGAACTACTTCCATTATAGTGAAGTATGTTTTTAGAACAATTCTGGATCATCATGTCATAACCTTACAGAATAACTTCATAAGAGTATTTAAGGAATGTTTCTTGTTTGTTGTTATATGTGTTAGTAGTAATATATCCATCAACATGAACTGAATATTCCAGGAATGTATTTTTAGAACAACCGCCATTGCTCCAACATATTGCTGAAGTATGTTCAGAGAACGTTATTAGAACCACCATTTCATAATGTCACACTATAACTTTATAAGACCTTTGTAGGAATACTCCCGCTTGTTGTTATGAGTATTTTGAATAACATATCCATCAACATTAGCAGAACGTTCTTGTAATGTTTCCTCCTACCACTATTGCTCCCACATTTTGTTGTGGCAGTATGTTATAAGAACATTACCCTGGCAACCTAATGAGAACCTTAGGGGAATGTTCTGCGTGTAGTTTTTACAGATGTTGTGAACATTTTAGTGAATGTTAGGAGAACATTCCAAGGATATTTCATTTCAAACATTTTATTCGAAAAAAAATATTTGGTGATAAAAAACATTATTTGAATGTTTGTGGAACGTTATCATCCTAAAGTTAGCTTAAACCCCAACTAGAACTTAGGACTGTGGAATGTTAGCTAATGTTCTGGGAATGTTCCCAGTTTGCTAGGCAGTTTGTTAATTGACATTTAGAATACTCAGATTGTCGCTTATGAAATTAATTTGTCAGAAAAGTTTTGCATTGTGGTAGGATCATGGTGTCCTACCACTGAACTCATGAAACCTTGATGTTACGTTTTGCATCTCACCTCAACAAATCACAAAACGAAGTTTCAGACATTTGCGAATAGTTCACTTTTTATTGGATCATGACACACAGATTCAATAAGACCAGAGAACATCTCGATCCCCACTCAAAGGTCAAAGGTCACAGAGCCCTAGAACTCTGTGATCCTGCGGAAGGAGCCCACAACGGCAGATGCGGCGCCCCAGTCGGTGTGACGGGGTACTCGCTGCGCTCCAGAAAGTACTGCCGTCCCCTGTAGTTCGGGCAGCTCGTAGAAGGCCCAGGCGCCGTGGGTCACCATGCACGAGTACACCTCGAGGAACTTAAAGGCCTCGTAAACCGAGGGGCAGTCCTCGGCCCACTCCACCATCTGGCCGCCGAAGTCTGGCCTCTCGTGACAGTCTCAGCTTCCACACGTTGCCATACACCTGGCAGGAAGACAGGGAGAAAAATACTAACATTGTGAAGGGTTAGTTAGAGTTTTGTTTTATACCAAATCTACTGTAATATAATCTATTGGGTGTTTCAGAGGCTTCTGAAATTCAGTTGGATATCATAATAGCTATAGCTCCCGTACATTCCTGTTAAATATAATCAACTACAAAATGTAAGATATCGGCTTCACTTATGTTGGTCAATAGATTTTTTGAATTCAGAGCAACTCATTAAATTCTTATGAAACAACATGACGTTGTAGCATGTTGTCTAACGTGGACTTGTTCGTCTGCTCTTTTCGTGTTCGTCTGCTCTTTTCGTGTTCGAAGGGCATGAAGTATTAAATGAAAATGCCCCTTTAAAGGTTTCTTGGCATATTTCCTCTTAAAGTGATGGGCATGGGGTAAAAATGCTGCCAAAAATGTCTGCTTTTGTCTGCTTGTATTGTCTGCTGGATTATAGAGCAGTGTGTTATTCCCTGATGCATAATGGGCCTGAGGTCCACTTAACCCTGTATGAAACACTATCTCAGCCCCGTTCTGTAACATAGACATTTATACAATATTAGACAAGAGGGAGTACTAGCTTACCTTCTAGTCGAGAATATCAAAACATCATATTTTCCACGTTTTTTCCACATTTTTCAGAGCAAATTCTAAATGCATATTGGTTTGCGTTACAAGTTTCTGCGATGAAAGAGACACATTAACTGCTGGAAACTATGGAACCAAGACGTTTATTTTTACTTGAATTTGAAGGCATACAGAGGAGAGAGAGAGAGTGAGAGAGATAGAGAGAGAGTGAGTATGGAGGGAGGGAGGGAGGAGGGAGGGAGGAGAGAATTAGGAATGTAGAGAGGAGAGAATTATGAAATGAAATATGGATATGCAAGGAATCATCTTACGTTTTTGATGGCGCGGCAGGACTTGACGCTGTCGTTGAAGCCCATCCACTGCTGGTTGTCTGTGTACTCCCCTGGGCTCAGGATGTACTGATAGCCCTTGTAGTTGGGCTTCTCATAAAGCACCCAGGCCCCGCTCTCCACCCGCGCCCGAAGTTGCAGCGGCTGAAGTAGGAGTGCAGGTCGGCACAGTCGGAGCTGCACTCATAGCAGCGGCCCTGGAAATTCTTTTTCCTCGTAGAATGTGATCTAAGGAAGTATGGGAAGCAGAGAATACTCTGCGGTGAGTAATGGATAATAACAATCATATTACTACGGGATCACATATTACATTAAAGCTTTATTCAGATATTCTCAAAGGCATATAAAAATGGCAAAGCCATATCTTTAAACTATTATCAAGTTAACTTTTTGTGTTTGCAGGAATATGAAGAGTATTGGCTGCATATGAATGAATAAATGAAAACATATATATAGCCAAATGCTCAACTTTTATATTGAATAAGTGATAATAATAAGTATATGCATCGAACTCATCACTGATAAATACAGACTATTTTTTTAATGCGTCACCTTACCTTCACCATTTTCGCAGCACTGTAAACTACTTCCATAGCTGCCGCGAGTCAAAGTATTTATGTACAAACAAAATGTGCAGAGTGTGGAAAGCCTTTGATATCCAAATGAGGCCGATTTGCATATGAGCAAAATGGTTTAGTCATGTTTAATTTCTCTTTGTTCCAGTCTAATGACTCTGTATCAAACAATTGATGGAACAGTGAAATTAATGTTATAAAGGCCTAAGTCACAGCAATCTGCTCTGACTGTTTTATGATTATTTATTTTTCTGTAGGGTTTACATCTTGGATATACTGAGTGTGTTTCCTATTCCACTACTCCTGTTGAGGAAAATGGACTTGATTTTTTTACATTTACATTTTACTTGATCAAGTATCTTCTTCGTCTGATATCAAAGATGATCTGCAAGTTCATGTGAGATTGTACTTTCTTTTTTTTAAACATCCGTAACATTTTCAAACGATACGAAAATAAAATTGCTACTTGGGATTGAAATACAGTATCTTACGTTTTTCAATAATTACTTCAGTTGTGATTTTTGAAATTACAAACATGTAGCCTATTTTTAATTGATAAGTGGGGTGTTGATAAGCGGGTGTTGATATTGGCAAGATATTTGCCTCGCTACCACTCTCTGTGAACAGATTTTCTGACAGTTACTTGATACTGATTTGAGGTCAAATCATTCCTTGGTAGAAATTGAAGTGGATGTATACTGAAAATAACTATGGATACTCAATGAAATGTAAATGATAGCTAAATGAACTCTAACCTTGATAATGAAAATACTGGAAAAACAACCTTTTAGCTAAGCTTAGCAAATTTCTCGATAATCTTGGATCATTTTCTCAACCTGGTCTCAGAGCATTTACTATTATTCTGTATGTAAATTCGAGACGCTTCATTTAGGATGATATGTTACCTTTCGTATGGTATGTATTAATTTGTGGATGTCCATCACCCATTTCATATGATATGTTACAAATTACAATTCCTATTATATGTTACGAATTTGCAAAACTTACAATACGTTATGATTTTGCAAAATGTATGATATGTTACGAATTCTAGCTAGGTGGCTAATATTAGCAAGGTGGCTAACGTTAGCTAGGCTAGAGGTTAGGGTTAAGGTTAGGGTTAAGTTTAGAAGTTAGGTTAAAGGGGTAGGGTTAGGGGAAGGGTTAGCTAAAAGGGTTAAGGTTAGGGTTAGGGGAAGGGTTAGCTAAAAGGGTTAAGGTTATGATTAGGGGGAAGGGTTAGCTAAAAGGGCTAAGGTTAGGGTTAGGGGAAAGGGTTAGCTAACATGCTATGTAGTTGCAAAGTAGCTAAAAAGTAGTAAGTAGCTAAAATGCTAAAGTTGTCCGTGATGAGATTCTGGTTTATCATACATTTACTATGTTACGTCATGAGACCAGGCTTCATTTCTATATAATTATGTAGGCCTGTCATGACCTAACCCTAACCTTAAATTAAGACCAAAAAGCACATTTTTGTTTTCATGAATTTGTATGATATAGTCAATTTTGACTTTGTGGCTGTTTTTATCTAGTAGAAACCCAAGTGTAGACTATTGAGAAAAGTTGTTTGCGAATAGGAAGAACTTTGCAGCAGGTGTTTCTGATTAGAAAACATTGCCATGCTGGTGGGTGGTATCATTTAAATAAAACCCAGCCCTGAAACGAAACGCAGGCTGAAAATAATTTCTACGTCATCTCATAGGAAAAGACACAGAAGACTCACGGAAACATCCGAAGTCACACATTTGGATTTGGCACTTCAAGGCCAAATATATCATACTTTGACTAAAATGATGACTTATTGACTTACATCGTTGTGTAACATCGTGGGTAAGCTCTGGCCATTATCTTTTAGCTGGAGAAAGTGGATTTCTACTTTCTCTTTAACAATGCTAAGTAAACTGCTGGGTTGGTCTTCTTACTCTGCGTTCCCATAGCCTCTGTCCCCTATAGGCTGAGTCACTGCAGGATTAACCGAGCATGACCTCGTGACCCCATCTGCTCCCAGGACTGTTGACATCCACCTCTCAAAACAGTTGTCATGGTGACAGACATATTCTCCCCCCCCACCTATCCACGCCCCTCCCGGCGCTCACCCTGCTGAGAAAATGGGAAACGAGACTTCCCCTCTTAAGAAACTAAACAAGACAAAATGATGGTTGTATAGAGCACATTTTTGGCAAAACATTTTTGAGCAAATACATTTTCATACATAAATGTGTATGTTAAATACAATATGCAATCATTAAGATCCATCTTCAGTGCCCCAAAAAATGAAGTTAAACATTATTGCACCATATATTTAATACTCCAAACCAATTATAATGATGGTCAAATGTGTTGGTCTCTTGTAAAACACAATACAATATTTATTTTTTTCCAAATACATTTCTGAATAAGTGTTTTCTAATACTCTTGGTAAAATATGATCAAAACAGCTACATGTTTTAAAAACCTAGGATCCCATGATAATTCTAATACAGTCTTCATGCCCACTCTCTCTCTCTGCTTGTGCCAGGCAAGGCACAGCTGCACAAAATCAACAGCAAGAAGCATCCTGCTTATTCATCAGGATGGGGGGATTTGAATAACAAAAAGCCATGTGAAATGGTATAAGGTATAAAAGCTAGCGTGAACATGACCTATTGGACAACATCCCAGAACCGCAGCAAACCAACACCATGGCCAAGGTGCAGCGCTGTATAGCTGGCTTTTCTGCCTGATGCATTGGCAATTGACTTTATTTTATTTCTTTATTTTAGAATTGTTAAGTTATAGTTTGGACGTTATAAGCTCTTTTTACTTGATTTGTATTTATGTTCAGTAATGTTCAATTACATTTGAACAGCGGTTCTTCAAGGCTGAGATTGTGTGGGCCCCATTGGCCTCATTTCTACATTTTACCATTTCATTGTTGATTTACTAATTTAATTACCAGTTGTTCTTCTTACAGAACACATAGTTTACATTTAAATATTTAATTATTTAGTTGATAAATAATAACTTTTGATTTGAGGCTTATCCATCTCCTCTCTGTGTTGTTATTGGTTGCTTCAGATCATCTTCTACGAGGACAGGAACTTCCAGGGACGTTCCTATGAGACCAGCTCTGACTGCCCTGAGTTGACCTCCTACCTGAGCAAGTGCAACTCCTGCAAGGTGGAGAGCGGCTGCTTCATGGTGTACGACCGTTCCAACTTCCAGGGAAACCAGTACTTTGTGAGGAGAGGAGAGTACGATGACCACCAGCGTATGGGCATGACCGACTCCGTTCGCTCTTGCCGTATGATTCCCATGGTAAGATGTCACTACTAGAAAACATCGTATATATGATGCATTTAGTCCCCTGTAGCTCAGTTGGTAGAGCATGGCGCTTGCAACGCCAGGGTTGTGGGGTTCGTTTCCCACGGGGGCCAGTATGAAAATGTATGCACTCACTAACTGTAAGTCGCTCTGGATAAGAGCGTCTGCTAAATTACTAAAATGTAAAATGTAAATTTATAGTGTCATATGTATTATATATATAGCATAATACTATGTATCTAAAAATGTAAGTATTTGATTGCAGACTGATCAGATTCATATTTAATTACTTTCATCATGTTCTTACTTTAAATATGTGTCCTTATAAACTTTACAGCACAAAGGACAGTTCAGGATGCAGGTCTATGAGAGAGAGAACTTCGGAGGTCAGATGGACGAAGCGATGGACGACTGCGAGTCTGTCCAGGAGCGCTACCGTATGTCCGACTGCCAGTCCTGCAAAGTGATGGACGGCCACTGGCTCATGTACGAGCAGCCCCACTTCAGAGGCAGGCAGGTGTACGTGAGGCCTGGAGAGTACAGGAACCTCAGAGAGATGGGAAACAGCTCCGTGAACAGATACAGCTCCATGAGACGTATCATGGATTCCTGCGAGGGTCAGCGTCATTGATGTCTGAGATTCATATTGTTCTGACATTCAAAATAAATATTGTATAATTGAAATCATGTCTCATTGTCTATGTATTACCTACCTAAACTTTAATCATCATTCTAGTACAAGTGAATTATGATATTTTGTCTCTAGTGCCTTCAGAAAGTATTCATACCTCTTGACTTATTCCACACTTTGTTGTGTCAGAGCCTGAACTGAAACATTTTTGTTTTTATCCCACCAATCTACACACAATACCCCATAATGACAAAGTGAAAACATGTTTTTAGATTTCTTTGCAAATGTATTGAAAATGAAAGACAGAAATATCTAATTTACATAAGTATTCACACCACTGAGTCAATACTTTGTATTAACAACTTTGACAGTGATTAAAGCTGTGAGTCTTGTGGGTAAGTCTCTAAGAGCTTTCCACACCTGGATTGTGCAACATTTGCCCATTATTCTTTAAAACAATCTTCAAGCTCTGTCAAATTGGTTATTGATTATTGCTAGACAACCATTTTCAGGTCTTTCCATACATTTGCAAGTAGATTTATGCCAAAACTGTAACTCGGCCACTCAGGAACATTCACTGTCTTCTTGGTAAGCAACTCCAGTGTAGATTTGGCCTTGTGTTTCAGGTTAT
Organism: Coregonus clupeaformis; assembly: GCF_020615455.1. Taxonomy (NCBI): domain Eukaryota; kingdom Metazoa; phylum Chordata; class Actinopteri; order Salmoniformes; family Salmonidae; genus Coregonus; species Coregonus clupeaformis. Next base: position 128,819 of record NW_025533629.1, read on the forward strand.
TGTCCTGCTGAAAGGTGAATTCATCTCCCAGTGTCTGGTGGAAAGCAGACTGAACCAGATTTTCCTCTAGGATTTTGACTGTGTTTAGCTCCATTATGTTTATTTTTTATCTTGAAAAACTCCCCAGTCCTTAACAATGTCAAGCATACCCATAACATGATGGAGCCACCACTATGCTTGAAAATATGGATAGTGGTACTCAGTAATGTGTTGTATTGGATTTGCCCCAAACATAACATAACACTTTGTATTCAGGATATAAAGTTAATTTTGTATTACTTTAGTGCGTTGTTGCAAACAGGATGTATGTTTTGGAATATTTTTTATTCTGTACAGGCTTCTTTTTCACTCTGTTAATTAGGTTAGTATTGTGGAGTAACTACAATGTTGTTGATCCATCCTCAGTTTTCCCTATCACAGCCATGAAACTATGTAACTGTTTTAAAGTCACCATTGGCCTCGGTGATATCGCTGAGCGGTTCCCTTCCTCTCCTACTAGGTACAGAGATGAGGTAGTCATTGGAAAATCATGTTAAACACTATTATTGCACACAGAGTGAGTCCATGCAACTTATTATGTGACTTGTTAAGCCAAATTTTACTCCTTAACTTATTTAGGCTCGCCATAACAAAGGGGTTGAATACTTATTGACTCAGCTTTTCATTTTCAATTTATTTGTAAAAACATAATTCCACTTTGACATTATGGGGTATTGTGACAAAGAAAATCTCAATTTAATCCATTTAAAATTCATGCTTTAACACAACAAAATGTGGAAAAAGTCAAGGGGTGTGAATACTTTTTAAAGGCACTGTATTTCCTTTAGTGTAAACTAATGAAAATAGGCTTTTGGTTTAAGAGACTTATGTTACATGGAGTAGTCCTAAAATACACACCATGCTCATTTCTGAAACAACAAATATTGCATATACTGTATATGTTTGTATCAAACCACTGCTACCTTACTACCTTGATACAGATTCAAACACAGCTCTGATGATTATAACCATGTTTACATCTAAACATTATTCTGAAGCCCACCAGGCACTAGAATAATGGATAGTCCATATGAATGACAGAAACTCATATACAGTATGTGTCTGTGATATCATCTTGGGTTGAACTTAAGTAATGCAGTTGACTATATTGATTCTAAAAAGGGACTTTTGTAAATAATACAAAAAGGGGCATTGTAATAAGAGCTACTCAATTTATTGAGGTACAGACAACTTAATTATGTACATTGCCACAACATTCACTTGCAGTATTGCTCTATGTTTTGGGGATTGTGGGTAATTTAGCTCATCATGAATTTGGTAAAACTTGGGTTCTATAACTTAATACCCTTCGTTCTTACAGTGGCAAATGGTCAGTAATTCGAATAACCTGCAAAGTCAGCCCTTCCAACGTGGAATCGGCTGGTAATCTACTGAAAGTTCCATTTGAGGCGTAGAGTATGCAACCTATTGTAAAAAATAACTAACAAAATAGAATTTGGCAGTCATGTTGTCTAAGCCTATAACTTATTTTGAATTTACTTGAGTAATATGAGTTACACAAACAAAGGAATCTAAGTTGAAACTTTGTTGAATTTAATAAATCAGGCCAGCCTACCATTTTTTTCCCCCCTGGGATAGCTAATGCAGCAAAAGACTGTAGGAGAGGTTGCTAACTAAGTGTAAGTAATTTTTGCTAGCCAGCTAACTAACTTTGGTACCTGGGGTGAAACAAGTAAGCTTTTTTAGTTAGGTAGCTCCTGCACGCTCTTTTGCTAGCTAACATAACGCTTCATCCAAAACTCATAAAACTCAAAAACTGATAAGGTGGCTTCACTATTTTTTATATTTGTGATGTATCCCCTTTCCAAACATATTGCATTACTTTTATTGAACTTAAAATGTATTTATGGATTCAACTTCAATTATTTATTCATTGAAACTAATGACAGAGTATCTCAACATTTTGAATGTCGGTGACACCATGTCCCTTTGTCAAATGATGCATGCCTGATTAAAATGAATACTGATCTTTGTAAAGGAGTGGTCTACCATGTACATGTATACAAGTTAGTGCTGTAGTCTTCTAAAACTACAACTAGCACCATTCACTTAGAAAGTGGATTATATCACAATCTGTAAAATGTAAACACAACTGCAGACACCTTGTCATTTTTGGAGGCATGTTCTTGACACAAGAGCATTACAGTAGCTAGTAAAATAGTTTAGGAGTGGCTGTTAACTATCTTTAAATAACTTTAGCTAGCTGGCTAACTAACTTGGCTAACTGTGGGACAAAACAATTCACCTACTTACAGCTAGTTAGCTATCTCACGTTCTTTGCTATCAAATATAATGTTACCCCCAAAACTGATAATGGTTCCATTTTTCCTGTTTGTGATATGTCTACTCTCCAAGCGTATTGGCTCTTGTCAGACACCAGACCTTACGCACTTGTTTTACTAATTGGTTTCTTTTGATTTATGAAGTGGTTGTTATGTTTTAAAGAACTAGGACACATCAGGAAAATTAAAAATGAAACACTTTATTAAATTAAACTAAAAGGTTTGTGACTTTAACAGGAATCAGTGATACGTCTAATCGACATGAATCTATTCATGGAGTTGTTTCCCATCTCTCTGAGGTTCCTGTACTCTCCAGGCCTCACATACATCTGCCTGCCTCTGAAGTGGGGCTGCTCGTACATGAGCCAGTGGCCCTCCATCACGTTGCAGGACTGGCAGTCGGACATGCGGTAACGCTCCTGGATGGAGTCACAGTCATCCATCAGCTCGTGCATCTGGCCTCCGAAGTTCTCCCTCTCGTACAGTCTCATTCTGAACTGTCCCCTATACTGTTGATGGAACACAGGATGTTGGTGGCACCTTAATTAGGGAGAAGGGGCTCGTGGTAATGACTGAGCGGAATCAGTGGAATGGTATCAAATACATCAAACACACGGTCTCCATGTTTTTGATGCCATTCCATTTGCACTGTTCCGGCCATTATTATGAGCCGTTCTCCCCTCAGCAGCCTCCTGTGATACGGAACTACTGTAGATCCAACCGGTGGGCTCATACATTTAAATGTAAAATCTTGTTGATGACACGAGTTCACGACCAGTGCGGTTGAAACTATTTGCATCAGCTAACAAGCAGCTACACACTGCATTACTTACACTGGGGATGTTACGGCAGGACCTGATGCAGTCGCTCAGGCCATGCCCATCAGGCGCTGGTTGTCGGGGTACTCTCCTCTCCTAACCATCATCTGGTGACCCATGAAGTTGGGGGCGTTCATAGACCATGAAGCAGCCGCTCTCCACCCTGCAGGAGTTGCACCTGCTCAGGTAGGAGGTGACCTCTGCACAGTCGTTGCTGGTCTCATAGGAACGACCCTGGAAGTTCTTGTCCTCGTAGAAGATGATCTACAAAGACAATCACACAGTTAGTGCTTGATAGTTGAAATGAGTGCACTAATGCTCATTTGATTAGCAATGCCTTGTGTTTCCGATCCGATCGTCTTCTTTGGAATGCATGGCTGCATGGATAGACCCAGAGAGATAGGCATGGAGGAGGAAGACTTGCAGTGACACTTACCTTGCCCATGGTCATGGTGATGGTGATCCAATCTCTTATCCAATTTCAGATGGAATGCTGGACGATCAACCTCCTGTCCCTTTTATACTTTGGACAGCATTCACATCTCCATATTTATTGTTCTAGAACTCCATGAGTCATCATTCTATATTGTGGTGCAAGCCAGTCCTATAATGTCACATACTGAATGCCACTTTTAGAACTACGTCACTGGGGGTAAAATATAGGATAATGATTGTTTCCAGCTAACCCAGCTGCCCTAATATTAGCTGAATTATTATGTCAGTCTTTGGAAACATATTCCAGATCAATTGAGATGGAACTGAGATGGAATTCAATCAAAGCTGAACAGTGGGAAAATATTGTAGCATTACTTTATTGTGAGGTATTATTTTACTGATTTTCTTTTTTTTTATGGCACTATTTATGTATTTCTAAAATGTTGGGAATCAGTAGTGTTATATTAGTTCATTATTTACCTGATAATTACTTTGTCCTCTGATTCGTATTTTTTGTTATTTTGAGAAGAACCAGGAAGTTGATGTTATGTTGTCAATGTGGTCAGACCAGTAAAGCTGCCAAATAGTAATGTTTCTTCATCCAGTGCTTGTCCTCATGAAGTCAAACAGCCACCTTTAAAATAACCCTCTATCTGCAACGTCTTTGTCCTGCTGAGAAATGTTGTGCTTAAGTTGAACTAAAAATGTGTTCACATTTCTTCATTTATGATATGCAGCAACTCTATAACAATATCTTGCTAACCAAAATCGAGAGCTTGGGACTGTAAGGTTCTATCTGCAAAAAAGATGATTCTGAGATAATTGGCTTTAAAGTTCCGAATCCTCATTGGTTTGAATGGTGTCAGACATTTTGATCTTGTATTCTTTTGAACTTAACATGAATTGGGCTAATTAGAGTATACATAGGAAGAGAACATTGAACAGAACAAGGACATGTGTATAACTCAATCCTGACAAAAATGCAGATAGAATCTTATAGTCCCAAGCTTTCAAAATGTAATTACAATACAGAACTGTAAACATTTCAACAGATAAGGTTTATCAACAATTATTGAATTAAAAGAAACTGGTCAAATACTGTACTCAAAGTTGTGACAGTATACTGTGTAGATATGTAATCACACCAATAAATACAATGTCAGGTAACTAGCTATATGGTGTTTGTGCAACTTAATATAAAGTGTGACCAAATTCACTGAGTGTACCCAAATTCACTTAGTGCGACCAAGTTCACTAAGTGTGACCAAGTTCACTTAGTGTGACCAAATTCACTGTGTGACCAAGTTCACTAAGTATGACCAAGTTCACTAAGTGTGACCAAGTTCACTAGTAAATATACTGTAACTGTATTTTGACCTGGTAAAGTACCCACTAGCATAATCACCCAAACTGAAGAATATGCAATGTTCTATTTCTGGTGAGAACAATATATGTCATGGCCCCCATGCTGCATTCAGCATCCAATAATAACTAATTGAGATGTGCTGTGTAAAATGTATACAAGCCCCACGTGGGCTTTGTGATGACTCATGTTATTTAGCACAAAGGTGTGCAAGGTGCCCTGTGGACCCAATGTCAATATAAAAGTGCTACTGGATCGACACAACACACCGTGCCTTCTGCGTGTCAAGCTTCACCATCAAGCTAAACCACCGTAACCATGAGCAGGGTAATACCGAGCAGTGGGTTGTTATTCAGTATAAGAGCTGGCCATTGAAATATGAATATAGTGTCTGGCATAGCAGCTGTAACCACAAAATCAAAATAATATCAATCAGTGAGAATAAAGCACAGTTTTACAGCTAAATAATGCTAAACTATTTGTTTTATCAAAATAATGTAGCGTCATTATACGAGATCATGCAGTTGATATGCATTATATACAAAGTGAATAATTATAATTATGTTTTTAAATATTAAACAGTAATGACAAATTAATCACAATCAATTAATAATAATTAACCATATTAATTATGTAAAACATTAAAAATCATAGCCTTTGTAGTCTTCTCAACATAGGTGAAGAGGTCAGAGGCAAAATAATTTCTCAGCGTAGCAAATGATCAAATCGTGTTTCGTTATGATGAAGTAGTCACTCGTAGCTGTCTTCCAGAAACTGTATTTCTCAGAGCACCGGGGATACGTTCGCAATCATATTAAAGCCTAAATATATGATCAAAAGCCTAACTTGTTTCCATTCCCTCTCAGATCATCTTCTACGAGGAGAGGAACTTCCAGGGTCGCAGCTATGAGGCCAGCAGCGACTGCCCCGACCTCAACATGTACCTGACCCGCTGCCAGTCCGTCAGGGTGGAGATGGGCTGCTTCGTCATCTATGACCGCTCCAACTTCATGGGCAACCAGATGTTCCTGAAGAGGGGAGAGTACTCCGACTTCCAGCGTATGGGCTCCATGATGGGCATGGGGGGTATGACCATGCTGGAGTCCATCCGTTCTCCCGCATGATCCCGATGGTAAGATGTCCACCGTTGGAGTTCCACCATCTCCTTGTGTTTGATGATGACATGATTATATTTATGATGTGGTTCATGCCATTTCTCTTATAAAGAGTGCATTCTTATATGTTTGAGTAGCTAGATGTTCGTTAATGGTGATCAAGTTTGAGTTATTAGGACTCTGTACATCTGATACTTGATGTGCTTTTCATCTGGGTCGTGTTCAGCAGGGCACACCGTAGCCAAACGTTTTGTAACAGAAAACAAAAATCTGTGTTCTAATTGGACAAGTTTAGGTATTATCGAAACAGTTTGTCCCTAATGAACGTGGTCCAGGCCTCTGTTACTGTATAAGTCAGCTGACAAGCAATGATACATGTAATACTGGAAGCATAGAGTACACACACGGTAGTAACTGTCAATGCTTCTCTCTCCCCAACAGCACAGGGGACAGTTCAGAATGAGGCTGTACGAGAGGGAGAGCTTCGGAGGCCAGATGCACGAGCTGATGGATGACTGCGAGTCCATCCAGGAGCGCTTCCGCATGTCCGAGATGCAGTCCTGCAACGTGATGGACGGCCACTGGCTCATGTACGAGCAGCCCCACTTCAGAGGCAGGATGATGTACGTGAGGCCTGGAGAGTACAGGAGTATCAGAGACATGGGCATGAGCACCATGATGAGAGTTCACCCATCAGAAGGATCATGGATGCCTGTGAGGGTCAGCGCCATTGATGTCTGAGATTCCTACTGTCCTGACAGGCTGCTAAAAGTCACAATTCTCATTGAATGAAATAAAACTCTTATTTTGAAGTACCTGTTCGTACCTGTTCTCTTCTTTTTTCTATCAAAGCTAATCTAATCATGGTATTTAAATCACACTGGTTTATTTCCACAAATTGGTGTCTGGAGAGGGATTTCAAACGGTCTGAAAGAATACAAGCAATATAATTACATTTTGATATACGAAATGTGCATAGAACATTCATTTATCAATAGTAAAAATGAATAAACTACATTTTCTCACTGGCTCAATTTAACCCAATTTAACCAGTGTTACAGAAACCCTGATGTACTTTAACCTCCAGTTTCTCAAACTTATTTTGCAGCAAACTAATCCATATCATTGATTGTTAGCATTACGCTAGTTCACATTTTCTCCACAGACAACAATATAATGTATAACCAATGGACCATGGACTGGTTTAGAGAACTTAGAGAAGTAATGTATAACCAATGAACTAGTTTAGAGAAGTAATGTATAACCAATTAACTGGTTTAGAGAAGTAATGCATAACCAATTAACTGGTTTAGAGAAGTAATGTATAACCAATGAACTGGTTTAGAGAAGTAATGTATAACCAATTAATTGGGTTAGAGACGTTAGATAAGTAATGCATAACCAATTAACTGGTTTAGAGACGTTAGATAAGTAATGTATAACCAATTAACTGGTTTAGAGACGTTAGAGAAGTAATGTATAACCAATTAACTGGTTTAGAGACGTTAGAGAAGTAATGTATAACCAATGAACTGGTTTAGAGAAGTAATGTATAACCAATGAACTGGTTTAAAGATGTTAGAGAAGTAATGAATAACCAATTAACTGGTTTAGAGATGTTAGATAAGTAATGTATAACCAATTAACTGGTTTAGAGAAGTAATGTGATAACCAATGAACTGGTTTAAAGATGTTAGAGAAGTAATGAATAACCAATTAACTGGTTTAGAGAAGTAATGTATAACCAATTAACTGGTTTAAAGATGTTAGAGAAGTAATGCATAACCAATTAACTGGTTTAGAGACGTTAGAGAAGTAATGTATAACCAATGGACTGTGGACTGGTTTAGAGAAGTCAGAGAAATTGGACGTTCCACGACCTCTGGTGTCTGATAATATTTTGTCAGAGGAACATCATCTCCATTGGGGTTTGAATTGGACATCATTTTCAATCATAATAGAAGTTCATAAATGTGGACTATATGTGAGCATCAAATGTGTAACATGGATAGATGTTCCTTTTTCTGTTGCTGTTTTTTGGGGTGTGTTTTCTGAAACATTTCTCGTTTAATAGTTTCAATTGTATTCTTTGTTGGCATGATACATTTTTGTAGTCAACATCGTGATAATGTACATGTGGAACGTTCTGGACCTTTACAATGGAAAGAGGACAATAAAAGCGACATCAAAACACAAATGTATCCAGTTACAGAACTTAACAACCCTCGACAAACCAGACAGCGGTATACCTCTCTATGCTACTTCATGTTGCTTGGTCAGGGATTCTTCACAACGGGGCCACACATTTCACTGAACACAATAGATGGATTATACAAGCAAAGTATTAGATAGGGGTCAGGCATACAGTGCATTGTGGCTATTCAATTTCAGAACAGATCAAAGTGTACAGTAGCCTACCGCTTACATAATTCATGTATTGCAGTCATCTGCTTTCCTTATGCCCATTGGCCTGCAGGCATGCAGATACACACACACACAGACAGACAGACACACACACACAAACACGTTGAGAGACAAAAAAGGCAAACCACAAAACCAACCATATAGGAAGAACTAAATGTAAAGTGTTACCAATAGGAACAACTTAATGTAAAGTGTTACCATATAGGAACAACTTAATGTAAAGTGTTACCATATAGGAACAACTTAATGTAAAGTGTTACCATATAGGAACAACTTAATGTAAAGTGTTACCATATAGGAACAACTTAATGTAAAGTGTTACCCTATAGGAACAACTTAATGTAAAGTCTTACCATATAGGAACAACTTAATGTAAAGTGTTACCCATAGGAACAACTTAATGTAAAGTGTTACCATACAGGAACAACTTAATGTAAAGTGTTACCCTATAGGAACAACTACATGTAAAGTGTTACCCAAAAATGAACAACTTTATGTAAAGTGTTACCCTATAGGAACAACTTAATGTAAAGTGTTACCCTATAGGAACAACTTAATGTAATGTGTTACCCTATAGGAACAACTTAATGTAAAGTGTTACCCTATAGGAACAACTAAATGTAAAGTTTTACCCTACAGGAACAACTTAATGTAAAGTGTTACCCTATAGGAACAACTTAATGTAAAGTGTTACCCATAGGAACAACTTAATGTAATGTGTTACCCTATAGGAACAACTTAATGTAAAGTGTTACCCTATAGGAACAACTAAATGTAAAGTTTTACCCTACAGGAACAACTTAATGTAAAGTGTTACCATATAGGAACAACTTAATGTAAAGTGTTACCATATAGGAACAACTTAATGTAAAGTGTTACCCTATAGGAACAACTTAATGTAAAGTCTTACCATATAGGAACAACTTAATGTAAAGTGTTACCCTATAGGAACAACTTAATGTAAAGTGTTACCATATAGGAACAACTTAATGTAAAGTGTTACCCTATAGGAACAACTACATGTAAAGTGTTACCCAAAAAGGACTAAGGTACCGCGCCGTGGGTAGCAGAGAGAACAGTCTATGACTAGGGTGGCTGGAGTCTTTGACAATTTTTACGGCCTTCCTCTGACACCGCCTGGTATAGAGGTCCTGGATGGCAGGAAGCTTGGCCCCAGTGATATATGGGCCGGATGCATTACGCCTGTAGTGCCTTGCGGTAGGAGGCCGAGCAGTTGCCATACCAGGCGGTGATGCAACCGGTCAGGATGCTCTCGATGGTGCAGCTGTACAACTTTTTGAGGATCTGAGGACCCATGCCAAATCTCATGAGGGGGAATAGGCTTTGTCGTGCCCTCTTCACGACTGTCTTGGTGCATTTGGACCATGATAGTTTGTTGGTGATGTGGACACCAAGGAACTTGAAGCTCTCAACCTGCTCCACTACAGCCCCGTCGATGAGAATGGGGGGTGTGCAAAGTCCTTATTTTCCTGTAGTCCACAATCATATCCTTTGTTTTTGATCACATTGAGGGAGAGGTTGTTATCCTGGCACCACACGGCCAGGTCTCTGACCTCCCCCATAGGCTGTCTCATCGTTGTCGGTGTTGTGTCGTCAGCAAACTTAATGATGGTGTTGGAGTCGTGCCTGGCCATGCAGTCATGGGGTGAACAGGCAGTACAGGAGGGGGACTGAGCACACACCCCTGAGGGGCCCCCCGTGTTGAGGATCAGTGTGGCAGATGTGTTGTTACCTACCTTTACCACCTGGGGGCGGCCTGTCAGGAAGTCCAGGATCCAGTTGCAGAGGGAGATGTTTAGTCCAGGGTCCTTAGCTTAGTGATGAGCTTTGAGGGCACTATGGTGTTGAATGCTGAGGTGTAGTCAATGAATAGCATTCTCACGTAGGTGTTCCTTTTGTTCAGGTGGGAAAGGGCAGTGTGGAGTGCAATAGAGATTGCTTGAAACATGTTGGTATTACAGACTCAGTCAGGGACAGGTTGAAAATGTTAGTGAAGACACTTGCCAGTTGGTCAGCGCATGCTCGGAGTACATGTCCTGGTAACCGTCTGGCCCTGCGGCCTTGTGAATGTTGACCTGTTTAAAGGTCTTACTCACATTGGCTACGGAGAGCGTGATCACACAGTCGTCCAGAACAGCTGATGCTCTCATGCATGCTTCAGTGTTGCTTGCTACGAGCGAGCATAGAAGTGATTTAGCCCGCCTGGTAGGCTCGTGTCTCTGGGCAGCTCACGGCTGTGCTTCCCTTTGTAGTCTGTAATAGTTTGCAAGCCCTGCCATATCCGACGAGCTCGGAGCCGGTGTTTTGTACGATTCAATCTTAGTCCTGTATTGATGCTTTGCCTGTTTGATGGTTCGTCGGAGAGCATATCGGGATTTCTTATAAGCGTCCGGGTTAGAGTCCTGCTCCTTAAAAGAGGCAGCTCTACTTTTTAGTTCAGTGCGGATGTTGCCTGTAATCCATGGCTTCTGGTTGGGGTATGTACTACGGTCACTGTGGGGATGACGTCATCGATGCACTTATTGATGAAGCCAGTGACTGATGTGGTGTACTCCTCAATGCCATCGGAAAAATCCCAGAACATATTCCAGTCTGTGCTAGCAAAACAGTCCTGTAGCTTAGCATCTAGCGTCATCTGACCACTTCTTTATTGACCTAGTCACTGGTGCTTCCAGTTTTTGCTTGTAAGCAGGAATCAGGAGGATAGAATCATGGTCATATTTGCCAAATGGAGGGCGTGGGAGAGCTTTGTATACGTCTCTGTGTGTAGAGTAAAGGTGGTCTAGAGTTTTTTTTCCCTCTGGTTGCACATTTAAGCTCGGAATATTATCATTTTTATTTTATTAGGATGATGTACAGGTAACTGCCAAAATAATGGAAACACTTGAGTAAATGAGGGATACAAAGTGTATTGAAAATCTATTGAAAGCAGGTGCTTCCACACAGGTGTGCTTCCCATCATGCTTAGGGTCATGTATAGCATAAAAATACTGGGCAGGCCATTATTTTGGCCATTATTTTGGCTACCGTGGTCACTGAATGGTTTGATGAGCATGAAAACGGTCTAAACAATAGGCCATGGACATCTCAGTCACCAGCTCTCAACCCAATTGAACACTTATGGGAGATTCTTGAGACAGGAACACTTATGGGAGATTCTTGAGACAGGAACACTTATGGGAGATTCTTGAGACAGGAACACTTATGGGAGATTCTGGAGCGGGCGCCTGAGACAGGAACACTTTTTTATTTTTTGTTTTTGTATTTCACCTTTATTTAACCAGGTAAGCCAGTTGAGAACAAGTTCTCATTTACAACTGCGACCTGGCCAAGATAAAGCAAAGAAGTGCGATAAAAACAAAAACACAGAGTTACATATGGGGTAAAACAAAACATAAAGTCAAAAATACAACAGAAAATATAAAATATATATACAGTGTGTGCAAATGTAGCAAGTTATGGAGGTAAGGCAATAAATAGGCCATAGCGCAAAATAATTACAATTAGTATTAACTCTGGAATGATAGATGTGCAAGAGATGATGTGCAAATAGAGATACTGGGGTGCAAATGAGCAAAATACATAACAATATGGGGATGAGGTAGTTGGGTGGGCTAATTTCAGGTGCAGTGATCGGTAAGGTGCTCTGACAACTGATGCTTAAAGTTAGTGAGGGAGATAAGAGTCTCCAGCTTCAGAGATTTTCGCAGTTCTGCTCCAGTCATTGGCAGCAGAGAACTGGAAGGAATGGTGGCCAAAGGAGGTACCTGCTGGAGCGCATACTACGGGTGGGTGTTGCTATGGTGACCAATGAGCTAAGATAAGGCATGGATTTGCCTAGCAGTGATTTATAGATGGCCTGGAGCCAGTGGGTTTGGCGACGAATATGTAGTGAGGACCAGCCAACAAGAGCGTACAGGTCACAGTGGTGGGTATTACAGTGAGGGAAAAAAGTATTTGATCCCCTGCTGATTTTGTACGTTTGCCCACTGACAAAGACATGATCAGTGTATAATTTTAATGGTAGGGTTATTTGAATAGTGAGAGACAGAATAACAACAAAAAAGTCCAGAAAAACGCATGTCAAAAATGTTATAAATTGATTTTCATTTTAATGAGGGAAATAAGTATTTGACCCCTCTGCAAAACATGATTTAGTACTTGGTGGCAAAACCCTTGTTGGCAATCACAGAGGTCAGACATTTCTTGTAGTTGGCCAACAGGTTTGCACACATCTCAGGAGGGATTTTGTCCCACTCATCTTTGCAGATCTTCTCCAAGTCATTAAGGTTTTGAGGCTGACATTTGGCAACTCGAACCTTCAGCTCCCTCCACAGATTTTCTATGGGATTAAGGTCTGGAGACTGGCTAGGCCACTCCAGGACCTTAATGTGCTTCCTCTTGAGCCACTCCTTTGTTGCCTTGGCTGTGTGTTTTGGGTCATTGTCATGCTGGAATACCCATCCACGACCCATTTTCAATGCCCTGGCTGAGGGAAGGAGGTTCTCACCCAAGATTTAACGGTACATGGCCCGTCCATCGTCCCTTTGATGCGGTGAAGTTGTCCTGTCCCCTTAGCAGAAAAACAGCCACTAAGCATAATGTTTCCACCTCCATGTTTGACGTGGGGATGGTGTTCTTGGGGTCATAGGCAGCATTCCTCCTCCTCCAAACACGGCGAAGTTGAGTTGATGCCAAAGAGCTCGATTTTGGTCTCATCTGACCACAACACTTTCACCCAGTTCTCCTCTGAATCATTCAGATGTTCTTTGGCAAACTTCAGACGGGCCATATATGTGCTTTCTTGAGCAGGGGGACCTTAAGGGCGCTGCAGGATTTCAGTCCTTCACAGCGTAGTGTGTTACCAATTGTTTTCTTGGTAACACTTTACATAAAGTTTACAAGATCCTCCCGTGTAGTTCTGGGCTGATTCCTCACCATTCTCATGATCATTGCAACTCCACGAGGTGAGATCTTGACATGGAGCCCCAGGCCGAGGGAGATTGACAGTTCTTTTGTGTTTCTTCCATTTGCGAATAATCGCACCAACTGTTGTCACCTTCTCACCAAGCTGCTTGGCGATGGTCTTGTAGCCCATTCCAGCCTTGTGTAGGTCTACAATCTTGTCCCTGACATCCTTGGAGAGCTCTTTGGTCTTGGCCATGGTGGAGAGTTTGGAATCTGATTGATTGATTGCTTCTGTGGACAGGTGTCTTTTATACAGTAACAAACTGAGATTAGGAGCACTCCCTTTAAGAGTGTGCTCCTAATCTCAGCTCGTTACCTGTATAAAAGACACCTGGGAGCCAGAAATCTTTCTGATTGAGAAGGGGTCAAATACTTATTTCCCTCATTAAAATGCAAATCAATTTATAACATTTTTGACATGCGTTTTTCTGGATTATTTTGTTGTTATTCTGTCTCTCACTGTTCAAATAAACCTACCATTAAAATTATAGACTGATCATTTCTTTGTCAGTGGGCAAACGTACAAAATCAGCAGGGGATCAAATACTTTTTTCCCTCACTGTATATGGGGCTTTGGTGACAAAACGGATGGCACTGTGATCGACTACATCCAATTTGCTGAGTAGAGTGTTGAAGGCTATTTTGTAAATGACATCGCCGAAGTCAAGGATCGGTAGGATAGTCCGTTTTACATGGGCATGTTTGGCAGCATGAGTGAAGGAGGTTTTGTTTTGCGAAATTTACAGTCTAACCAGACACCTAGGTATTTGTAGTTGTCCACATACTCTAGGTCAGACCCGACGAGAGTAGTGATTCTAGTCGGGTGGGCGGGTGCCAGCAGCGTTCGATTGAAGAGCATGCATTTAGTTTTACTTGTGTTTAAGAGCAGTTGGAGGCTACGGAAGGAGTGTTGTATGGCATTGAAGCTTGTTTGGAGGTTTGTTAACACAGTGTCCAATGAAGGGCCAGATGTATACAAAATGGTGTCGTCAGCGTAGAGGTGGATCTGAGAATCACCAGCAGCAAGAGCGACATCATTGATATACACAGAGAAAAAGAGTCGGCCCAAGAATTTAACCCTGTGGCACCCCCATAGAGACTGCCATAGGTTCAGACAACAGGCCCTCCGATTTGACACATTGAACTCTATCTGAGAAGTAGTTGGTGAACCAGGCGAGGCAGTCATTTGAGAAACCAAGGCTATTTAGTCTGCCAATAAGAATGCGGTGGTTGACAGAGTCGAAAGCCTTGGCCAGGTCGATGAAGACGGCTGCACAGTACTGTGTATTATCGATCGTGGTTATAATATCGTTTAGGACCTTGAGTGTGGCTGAGGTGCACCCATGACCAGCTCGGAAACCGGATTGCATAGCGGAGAAGGTACGGTGTGATTCGAAATGGTCGGGTGATCTGTTTGTTAACTTGGCTTTCAAAAACTTTCGAAAGGCAGGGCAGGATGGATATAGGTCTGTAACAGTTTGGATCTAGAGTGTCACCACCTTTGAAGAGGGGGATGACCGTGGCAGCTTTCAATCTCTGGGGATTTCAGACGTTACGAAAGAGAGGTTGAACAGGCTAGTAATAGGGGTTGCGACAATTTCAGGCTAGTAATTTTAGAAAGAAAGGGTCCAGATTGTCTAGCCCAGATGATTTGTAGGGGTCCAGATTTTGCAGCTCTTTTTTGAACATCAGCTGTCTGAATTAGTGTGAAGGAGAAGCGGGGGGGGGGGGGCATGGCCAAGTTGCAGCGGAGGGTGCAGAGCTGGTGACCGGGGTAGTGGTAGCCAGGTGGAAAGCATGGCCAGCCGTAGCAAAATGCTTGTTGAAATTCTTGATTATTGTAGATTTATCGGTGGTGATAGTGTTTCCTAGCCTCAGTGGGAGGAGGTGCTGTTATTCTCCATGGACTTTACAGTGTCCCAAAACTTTTGGAGTTAGTGCTACAGGATGCAAATTTCTGTTTGAAAAAGCTAGCCTTTGCTTTCCTAACTGCTTGTGTATATTGGTTCCTAACTTCCCTGAAAAGTTGCATGTCGTGAGGGCTATTCGATGCTAATGCAGTACGCCACAGGATGTTTTTGTGCTGGTCAAGGGCAGTCAAGTCTGAGGAGAACCAGGGGCTATATCTGTTCTTAGTTCAGATTTTTTTTTATGGGGCATGCTTATTTAAGATTGAGAGGAAAGCACTTTTAAAGAACAACCAGGCATCCTCTACTGACGGAATGAGATCGATATCCATCCAGGATACCTGGGCCAGGTCAATTAGGAAGGCCTGCTCGCTGAAGTGTTTTAGGGAGCGTTTGACAGTGATGAGGGAGCCGTTATCGCGGAACCGTTACGGACGCAGGCAATAAGGCAGTGATCGCTGAGATCCTGGTTGAGACAGCGGAGGTGTATTTAGAGGGTAAATTAGTCAGGATGATATCTATAAGGGTGCCCATGTTTACGGATTTAGGGTTGTACCTGGTAGGTTCCTTGATAATTTGTGTGAGATTGAGGGCATCTAGTTTGGATTGTATAATGGCCGGGGTGTTAAGCATATCCCAGTTTAGGTCACCAATCAGTACGAACTCTGAGGATAGATCGGGGGCAATCAATTCACATATGGTGTCCAGGGCACAGCTGGGGGCTGAGGGGGGTCTGTAGCAAGCGGCAACAGTGAGAGACTTATTTCTGGAAAGATGGATTTAGTAGGAGTAGGATTAAGTAGGAGCTCAAAGTAGGAGCTCAAACTGTTTGGGCACAGACCTGGATAATATGACAGAGCTCTGCAGGCTATCTCTACAGTAGATTGCACCCCCTTTGGCAGTTCTATCTAGACGGAAAATGTTGTAGTTGGGGATGGAAATTTCTGAATTTTTGGTGGCCTTCCTAAGCCAGGATTCAGACACTGCTAGAACATCAGGGTTGGCGGAGTGTGCTAACACAGTGAATAACTCAAACTTAGGGAGAAGTCTTCTGATGTTAACATGCAAAAAACCAATGCTTTTACGGTTACAGAAGTCAACAAATGATAGCTCCTGGGGAGTAGGAGTGATACTGGGGGCTGCAGGGCCTGGGTTAACCTCTACATCACCAGAGGAACAGAGGAGGACTAGAATAAGGATACGGCTAAAGGCTTTAAGAACTGGTCTTCTAGTGCGTTGGGTACAGAGAGTAAAGGGGGAAGATTTCCGGGCGTTGTAGAATAGATTCAGGGCATTATGTACAGACAAGGATATGGAAGGATGTGAGTACAGTGGAGGTAAACCTAAGCATTGGGTAACAATGAAAGAGATAGCATCACTGGAGGCACCGATTGAGCCGGTCTCCGCGTGTATGGGGGGTGGAACAAAGGAGCTATTTGAGGCAATTTGAGAGGGGCTTGGGGCTTTACAGTGAAATTGTATAATAAGAACTAACTGGAACAGCAATAGGCAAGGCATATTGACATGGGGGAGAGGCATAAAGCAATCACAGGTGTTATTCGAGAGAGCTAAGACAACAACTGGTAATGGCGATGAAAGTTTGGGCTGAGACTAAACAGATAAACAGGACAGGGTACTGTGTAAAGGAACAGTCCAGCAGGCATCAGCTGTGCAGCTGAGTGATCATAAGGTCCAGTGAACAGCAATGTGTGAGTCCGAGAGCAGTTCGAATTGGTGCTACAGCACTGGCTAGCAGGAAGCACAGCTGTTGTTTGCGTGTGCTAGCGGGCGGGGCTAGCAGATGGATCTTCGTGGTCGCCGCAACGGGAAGCCTGTTGAAACCACAGATGATTACGTCGGCAGACCAGTTGTGATGGATCAGGCGGGGCTCCGTGTCGACTCTAGGAGGTCCCGTCTGGTTGACAGAGAGGTAGATAGCCGGGAGATGGGCCTGACTCGAGGCTAGCTCAAGGCTGATTAGCCGACAACAACATCCATTTTGTTGCAGCTAGCTAGTTGCGATGATCCGGAGTTAAAGGTCCAGTGATTCAGTGATTCCGGCAGAAAAACGATATGTTCTGGGTCGAGTAATGCGCTGTGCAGACAGTGCAGACTGGCCGATAATAGTCCAGGCCAGAGCTGGCTGGTAGGTAGTGCAGGCCACGGACAATGGTGAAAAACCGTTAACGGTGGCTAATAGCAAGTAGCTAGTTAGCTGGCTACTCCCCGTCCGGTAGACAGAGAGGTAGATAGCCGGGATATGGGCCTGGCTCGAGGCTAGCTCAAGGCTAACTGGCTTGCTCGGGGGCAGTGGTGATTAGCCAACAGCAACATCCATTTGGTTGCGGCTAGCTAGTTGCGATCCGGTGTTAATGTCCAGTGATTCAGTTATTCCGGCAGAAAATCCGATGTTCTGGGTGAAAACCGCTAACGGTGGCTAATAGCAAGTAGCTAGTTAGCTGGCTAGCTAGTTTCAACTGTAGATTCTAGATAAAAGGTAAGTCAATAATATAATCTGTTCCACATTGAGTGAGGCTGGTTGCAGGAAAGTATATTTAGTAGAAGGATGATAAGTGTGATAGGGAAATATGTATGAAAAATACAAAAAAAATACAAATAACTGGCTATTTACACGGGGACACACATAGTACACGACCGCACTGCTACGCCATCTTGGATCATCATGATCCACTTATGGGAGATTCTGGAGCTGACGCCTGAGACAGGAATAATTATGGGAGATTCTGGAGCGGCGCCTGAGACAGTGTTTTCCGTCAAACTAAATATCACAGTATCTTTCAATAAGGTGTTATATTGAATGTACTGTACAAAAACTTGCAGATTTCACATTTGTATGCACATCTTAAATAACACTGAATTTAAATATTATTTTGCTGATACACTCAAGGAGCAATTCAAACAACCCCCATATTGTTTTTGATACTATTTTGATACTATGCAATACTGTATACAATACACACAGGTTAATATAAGTTGTAAGGCACACCTTTACCTGCACTTTACCTACCCTTTAAAGGTGCACTATGCAGAAATCGCTCCGCCATTTCCTGGTTGCAGTTTATGTGACAAAACAAGCAAGTATAGTGTAGAGAATCATTGTACCTTATAAACCGCTGTGTATTAGATCTTCCATAACCAAACATATTGTATTTTCAGCTGTTTGAAGCTGGTGTACAAAACCGAAACTTGTGAACGGGAAGCATAGAAACAGCGCACATAGAACAGAACTACCACTTCTTAGACTTGCTTTCAATGAGAATGACAGATCTGTAACTTACATTTCTATGTGAATTTGGTCAGGTTGCCCAAAAAGTTACATATTGCAACTTTAAAGGGACTTTTGTACATTGGTCTGCATTTTGCATCATCATGATGATTTGGCCGGTGACACTTTGGTTCTTGAATGTCCAACATCTTGAAAACTTGACTGCTGACATGCAAAACATTTTGGGACTGTATCAACAGTGGACTAATTAACAAAATACCAAAAGATAGTTTTTGAGTGAAAGTTTATTGTGTGTA
Source organism: Coregonus clupeaformis (assembly GCF_020615455.1). Taxonomy (NCBI): domain Eukaryota; kingdom Metazoa; phylum Chordata; class Actinopteri; order Salmoniformes; family Salmonidae; genus Coregonus; species Coregonus clupeaformis. The sequence goes on from NW_025533629.1 coordinate 147,755, forward strand.
CAAACCTATTCCTAATGCAAATGAAAAGAACATGAACATGCTGTTTGAAAGTAGCCTATTAAGTGCTTCTCCCAAATGGTTAATTATAAGCACATCATTTGCACAAATGTCATGTTGAAGCTAAATGAAAATCCATAGTTCATTAGTTAGTTAAATACATAGTTTATTCACCCTTCAGAGTATATTTTAAAGACACTATACAATTCATCTAAAACGAATCGGACCTAATCTAAACCCTTTTACCTTACAGAGCACTAAATTATAACTCTTTGCCGTGGGCTTAGCGTTGATGTATAGTACAGTACCGAGCCCAGTGATGCTCAGCTGACTCAGCGTTTTATACAATTGGGCGGTAGATTCTTCTAGAGCTACATCAAGCATAAAAGGCAGCACGCCAGTAGGGAGAACAACAGAAATCAAATAACTGTGACCATGAACGGAAAGGTACTGTAATGTGGGGTTCTGATCAAAGTCTGTGCACAGTGCTGAACTGTACGTCACCTGACATTGGAACTATAAATCTAGTATGCATCAGAGCCCATTGCCAATGGAAAATAGATCCTTCATGTGTGTTTTTAGATTCAGAACACTATGATAACTATAGATGACTTATAATGACTTATAATTATAAGCATGGTTGCATTGTTTGATTTTGTCAGGCACATTAAAATGATGTCGAATAATTTCTGAACTGGATCAAATGAATGAGTTTTGCACTTCAAAATCAATTAGATTTCCAGACTTTCATTGCATACTTTCTCTTTCTCCAGATCATCTTCTACGAGGAAAGGAACTTCCAGGGCTGCTCCTATGAGTGCAGCAGCGACTGCTCCGAAGCTCTCCTCCCACCTGAACAGGTGCAACTCCTGCAAGGTGGAGAGTGGCATGTTCATGGTGTACGACCGCCCCAACTACATGGGCCACCAGTACTTCCTGAGGAGGGGAGAGTACCCTGAGTACCAGCACATGATGGGCTTCAACGACTGCATCAGGTCTTGTCGTCATGATCCCCCAGGTAAGCACTTCTGCAGACAGAGCACAACAGAACACAACTATCCACAACCACACCACAATGATCACAACCATACATGCCATACAACCATTTTACACTCCCAAATGGAAGTCTGTCTAAAGTTTTCACACCTCAAATGTAATCTAAAGTCCACATAAAAACACATCCCACGCCATCGGTTGTGTAGATCCAACTATATACCTCGTCCTAAATGAATGAAAAAGAGACGAATTAAACGTGCTGTTCTCATCTTTTTCATTCATTTTAGATTATGCATATTGCATTGTATGCCATCCTATCAACCAAACTCACCCTGTTCAGTTAATAGATGATGAAAAGTGTGATCTTCTTTTCAAAATTGTTTTGGTTGTTGTGGTTTTCCCTTACAGCACAGTGGCCAGTTCAGGATGAAGATCTACGAGAGGGAGAACTTCGGAGGCCAGATGCACGAGGTGATGGACGACTGCGAGTCCATCCAGGAGCGTTACCGCATGTCCGAGATGCAGTCCTGCAATGTGATGGACGGCCACTGGGTCATGTACGAGCAGCCCCAATTCAGAGGCAGGCAGACCTACCTGAGGCCTGGAGAGTACAGGAACACAAGAGAGATGGGAATGGGAAATGATGAAATGAGGTTCCAGTCCATGAGGCGCATTACCGGCGTGCTGCCTTTTAAATGTGCTGCCTTTAAAGGGTGCATTGACTTTTTAATAAAGATTTTAAACCTTTATTTTTTGCAGCAATTTTTTGCCCCAAATTCTATAAACATTATATTTAGTCTTAAAAAACTTAAGACAGTTGGTTGACCCCCTCTACCCTATTCTAGGCACTTGACACTGCCTTGTGTATGGGTGTTTTAGACAAGATTAACTCTTAACACTGGAATTCTGCCAAAATAAGAAATAAGACTACGCCACTTTTTTGTAAAGGAAAGGTCCTCTAATTGAAGCATGGAAATCAGACAAAGGCGCTTAAGTGATTCATTTTTTTGTTTACTTTGAGGAACTCCTACCTAAGCAGGTGCAACTCCTGCAGGGTGGAGAGCAGCTGCTTCATGGTGTACGACCGCTCCAACTTCCAGGGAAACCAGTACTTTGTGAGGAGAGGAGAGTATGGTGACTACCAGCGTATGGGCATTGAAAGCTCAGCTCAGCACATCATACTGTCCTTACTCAGCCATAATCAAGCATGTTGCTGCTACAATAAAAAGAGGAACATTTCACACATAGCACTCACAAATTCAACTCTTAAGAACTTGTGACAACTTGTCACAGGCCTTCACACTACGCAGTGGCATGCCATATTTATCAAACCACTTCCCACTTCCATCTGCCAAAACTGTAACATTACCATAATACAAAACCACAAACTTATCAAATAAAATATTGTGGTAATCATTTCTAAGAGGCATACATATATAACTCCTTATAAGTGCATGTATAATGCTTTATAATACACTTATAGTGCCTTATAATACTCACTATAAGATATAATTTATCGTAGGTAGTTATAGCTTTCTTAAAATACATTACTATAATGCATTATGAGCCCAAAAAGCATCAAGCATTATAGCCCTACCTAAAATGGTCTGTCACAGATGGCTACATAAATATATAACTAATTAACAGCATTAATTTGAACTGAGCATGATTTATAACATCAGCCTTTTGGTATTTAAAACCGGCCATTACCCCTGCTCCAAGAAAACTAGCTAGCTAGCTCGCTCCCTGGATTTGGGGAAGCTGTAGATGGACTAGACTAGCTACAGCTTGTGTTATCTTTAACTCTGCATTGTTGGAAATGGACCCATATTTACATTTACATTTATGTCATCCTTATGTAAGCATTTCACTGTTAGTTCAAAGTTCACACAAGTTCAAATCAAATCAAATCAAATGTTATTGGTCACATGCACGTGTTTATGTTGTCTACGAAGCATGTGACAAATACATTTGATTACATTTAGATTCGTTTTGATTAGACTATTTGAGTGAGTGGCTAGCTAATGTTTGCTAGCTAAATTTCTAGTGGCATGAGGTATTTGCAAATGGCACAACATTGTGTGATTAGCTACGAGCTAGCTAGCTAACAAGCTAGCTAAGGTAGAAATGTCTGAGCTGCTAGCCACCACTGTCTTGTATTTACCCAAGTTAACAGGACTAGGTAGCTAACGTTAGCTAGCAACATATATTTGGAAAAGCTAGGCACCTGCCGACACTTACCTAGCTAGTTAGCTAACTGTTTGCTAGGAAGACAGCTGACTGTGAAGATTGCTAATAGCATTATCTGAAGACATGTCTGATGCTAAACAGATAATTATCAAGCTAGCCGAGTCAAATGAAGCTTTGACCTAAATATAACACTAATAGGTAGCTAGTGCGAAATATGAGTGTTCTTTGGTAGATTTTCACATTCTTGCAATGCTATAATGCATTTTATGCTCTCTGGGCTTATAACATATTATAGGTATTATAAGGATGGATAACTACTTATGAACAATTACGAGATGTTATAGTGAGTATGATAAAACACTTTGTATTATAAGACATTATATATACACTTATAAGGCATTATATGTATGCCTCATAGAAAATATCAACAAATACGTTTTTTACACAGATGACATCTACAAAAACAATAACCTATTTATCATTCAATTTTAATTTAATAAACACATTTTCAAATGTCTCAGAACACTCAAACAATCTAAATTATTTCAACCAATGGGGGTGACTAGATTGCTGTGACTAAAGGAATAGTGAATATCTGGCATAATCAGGAAGTGAGGCATGTCCAGGGGAGAACGAGAGTGGATCCTGAGGGGAATAACAAGCTCACCTTGCCTAAAACACTCACTTACTATTGCTTGACATCAAATTTGGGTAAAATAAACATACTCTTTAAACAAACTACAATTTATAATGGCTCTATAGGGCATTCATAGCCTTTATAAGCACTACACAAGTGCTTCACACATCATCCATAAGCAATGTGGTACTACATAAAGGGTGAGGTTAAAGGATATTCCATCTGGTATTTTGACAAATGTAACCTTTTTACTAAATGTTATATAGCATCACATTGCTAATGAAGGCTTCATTAAGCCTTACAAGTGGTAGTTCATTTGAATGCAAGGTGGATCAATAGCAAGGTCACGTTCAATAGCAAGGTCAGATTTAATAGCAAGGTTGGGCTCAATAGCAAGGTGAGGTTCAAATGGATAAACTACAGTATGTGACAGTGACAACAATGGATATTTCTCAATATATGCAAATATTGAGAAATGCAAATTGGAGCACGGAACGGTTGGAGTGTGAGTCCAAATCAGAGTATGTGAAAAGGGAATGGACTATGGCTGTGAGTGTGTTGATAGGACAACAGACAATGGATAATGGACTAACTCCAGGCTGTTTGGCAATAAGGACGAAGTGGTTGAAGCAGAAATAGGCTATATAGACCACTAAACTCAAGTACTGATATATAATAGCTTTCATTACTTGCAACAAATGGTTGACCAATTTGTATTCATGATTACATTTGTATTCAGAATTAAAGTATCAACTGAACTGATTTCCAATCAATGTTCAATACTGCAAATTGGTTTTCCATTTCACTCAGGGAATTAGAGTTTTTGGAGTTAGTGAACCTGCCACCAATGATTAACTGAAAACAAAGCCAGCCATAATGTTGTCTACCTGTACATGACATGTGTAATAATTTACAGGAAATACTTTCATTTAGCCTGTTTTGACTTTGAAATAAAAAACATATTCCCAGTCAATCAATCACTTATCACTGAACATCTAAAGATCTACTGTTGTTTTCAGTGATTTTTCTGACAGGGCATGTCAGTGCGTTAAATTGAGAGGCAATGCACAGTACCATATCTTACCAGCCTCTCATAACATGGAGTTTGCTCTCTCAAATCACTCATGTGTTCCCAAATATTAGGTATTTTTCTTCCAGCACTAAATTATGTGCATAATGTTATGTTTTTATAATAATATTATACAGTAGATGGGTGCCATTTGAGGTAAATTATCATAATTGGACCAGAGAATTTTCTTTTTTCTCTGTCATTCAAACAGCAACAATCCAAAAATTGACCCCACCTCACAAATGCACACAATGGTGAGTAATAAAGGATTTAGCTGGGAACCACTGTGTAAAGGGGGCCCCTATCCCATTATGACAACTCAGTACTTTTCACAATGGAGCTGGGGGTTCTTTTGATGTTAAGCCAGGTATAAAAGTACCCAAGGACGGAGCATAAGCTATAGACTTTCAGGCCAAGTATCACCCTATATCCATAGGCTACCCAAAGAGTCACCATGACCATGGGAAAGGTAAGCCAACCTACAGCATCGCACCACTGAAGAAACAATCAAAATTGCAGTTGATTTTGAATTTTGAACTTGTCGTATTACTGTTTGGAGTCAATATTGTTGTTTATTTTGCCCTTCAGATCATCTTCTACGAGGACAGGAACTTCCAGGGCCGTTCCTATGAGACCAGCTCCGACTGCCCTGAGTTGACCTCCTACCTGAGCAGGTGCAACTCCTGCAGAAGGTGGAGAGCGGCTGCTTCATGGTGTACGACCGCTCCAACTTCCAGGGAAACCAGTACTTTGTGAGGAGAGGAGAGTATGGTGACTACCAGCGTATGGGCATGTCCGACTGCATTAGGTCCTGCCGAAACATCCCCATGGTAAATAAACAACTAATTGATATGTGTCTGTTATCACTGGTATTAGTTTAGATTGGATAAAATAGTTATAATTGGAATAACATTTTATAATAAAATATTTGTCAACATTTTGCAATTATTCTAATGGCTTTGGTTGTTTCCCCTTACAGCACAGTGGCCAGTTCAGGATGAGGATCTACGAGAGGGAGAACTTCGGAGGCCAGATGCACGAGATGATGGACGACTGTGAGAACATGATGGATCGTTACCGTATGTCCGACTGCCAGTCCTGCAACGTGATGGACGGCCACTGGCTCATGTATGAGCAGCCCAACTACAGAGGCAGGCAGATGTACCTGAGGCCTGGGGAGTACAGAAACTTCAGCAACATGGGGGGAAGCATGGGCAACATGAGATGGCAGTCTATGAGGCGTATCATGGATTCTTGTTAATTCACTGTTTGACGTGAATATTAGGTTTGTAATAAAGGCTTGTATAAAAGCATCCATCTCAAATTCAATTGACTCAATGTTTCAGGTAATTTGAATATTTTAATACAAAATAATGTTACATACAATCTATTCCCAAGAAAATCTGCATGCAATCTATAACAAAATGATGATCACTGATTCTTCTTGTGGTTCCAAAACAGCAGCAATGGTATATTTTCTCCACCACATAATTTATATGTTCATCTTCAAACCATCTGTATACTTACAAGACCATACCAATCATACCCAGATAACATTTAATATATATGTAATATTCAAACTCAATGTCAACATACAGTAATGCTTCAAGTTACTCTAAAATCATCTCCCTCTCATAACACTGAAAACTCTTCTACATAGAGGTCATCAGTAGCCTAGCGGTTAGAGCGTTGGGCTGGTAACCAAATGGTTGCTGGTTTGAGTACCCGAGAGGACAAGTAAGGCTTTTAACCCTAATTTGCTCCAGCAGTGCTATGCTACTATGGCTGACCCTGTAAAATATCACATTTCCCTGCACCTATCTGGTGTATGTGACAATAAAACATATCTATTTTTTCTTTACAATTAGAAATAATTTGCAGTATGTCTGTGAGCCTTTTTCTGAGTTAACCAAAACTCTACTAGTTGACGCCACTAGTAGGTTCCTTCCTCATTAATAGTTTGGCATGGAAGTGTACAGTGGCCTGCAGGTCCAAGGCCTCCATATAGCCAGGCCAGTTTCTTATTGAATTGGCCCAAGGCCTAAATTCCAGCAGTGCATGTTTTCAAATGGCCAGGGGTTGTTAGCTCCAATGTCCCATAATATTCCAACCAAAATAAACATCAGGTTCTGTCCTTTAGTTAATTTTTTATAGTTTTGTTATTTAGAAATCATAAAACTTGTGCATGAAGAGTTCTTTTTCTTTTTTTGTAATTTGAAAAAATATGACTTTCGTGGTGACGCTGAGAGAAGGCAAACACCTAAAGCACGAAATACATAGAGAATCTGACTTCTGATAGACTGCCGATAGGTACGTATCATAGTAGGAGGCCGTCCCTTCTCTTTCTAGAACCAAAAACATACCTGCTGCGTACCGACGAACCTACCCGCTTCTACTTGTAGAAGCACAATGCTCCTCAGTGGCCGAGCAACTTGACTTTGAGCCAATCAGAGAGCACAAAGTGGGGGAGCCGAGAGGAGTGACAACAAAAAGGAAATAATATGTTGTGCTAGCTAGCGAATGACATGCTAACAGTTGGGATTATGGAGAGTGAATTAAATTGTTTCTTTGTCATCTTGCTAGCTAGTTATCTAGCTCTGGCCATCTGGCTAGTATCACCAAGGGCATTCTACAACAATAGCAACATTATTGCAGCTAGCTAGCTAATTAGCCAACATTGGATACCTACAAAACAAAATACATAGGGACTAGCATTACCAAACTAAGCTTAAGAATGCAACACTACTCCTACCTTCTAGTTTGGAGTATTTTAACAAGACTGATGGCTTCAAAGTCTGTTCGGTGTGAACACAAAGAGATTGACTGCCAACACTCTGTTCAGAGGTGCTAAGTACTCTCGGCAAGCAAACGTCTGTCAATCTTACTGGTGTGTGGGATCAACTGGGAACTCATTGTAGTTGTAGAAAATTATGACTCCATAGAGAGTCATTTTCTTAGGACCTTTTTTTTTTTTTCATGCTTTTGACTACAGAGCATGTGGACATTGGTATCAGTGGCGGTCAGTGCCGTTTAAGATGAGGGAGGACAAAAACTTTTTTTCATGAGCATGGCCTTATTTCTATTACAGCATATTGGATGACTGTCATTCATATTCCATTCACCCAGTTCAATGTAAAAGTGATAGGTTTAGGCTACTACATGATACCAAAATGTTCCCTATACCCATCATGAGGTTGCTACAACCTAGCCTATAAATTAAAGTTTACAACGTAGGTGCACACAGGTCGAGAGAAAAATTTGAGGTGACAGACAGTGACACATGGACAGACAGTGACACATCCAATATCGCCTTGCACACTCTTGCCTGCATCTAGCTGATATAGGGTGTAATCATTAGTCCAACAGTTGCAAACAAGAGTTTTACATAATTTAGCAGACGCTCTTATCCAGAGCGACTTACAAATTGGTGCATTCAACTTATGATAGCCAGTGGGACAACCACCTTTTTTAAATGTATTTTTTATGGGGGGTGGGAGAAGAAGGATTACTTTATACTATTCCAGGTATTCCTTAAAGAGGTAGGGTTTCAAGTGTCTCCGGAAGGTGGTCAGTGACTCTGCTGTCCTGGCGTCGTGGGGGAGCTTGTTCCACCATTGGGGTGCCAGAGCAGCGAATAGCTTTGACTGGGCTGAGCGGGAACTGTGCTTCCGTAGAGGTAGGGGAGCTAGCAGGCCAGAGGTGGATGAACGTAGTGCCCTCGTTTGGGTGTAGGGTCTGATCAGAGCCTGAAGGTAAGGAGGTGCCGTTCCCCTCACAGCTCCGTAGGTAAGCACCATGGTCTTGCAGTAGATGCGAGCCTCAACTGGAAGCCAGTGGAGTGTGCAGAGGAGCGGGGTGACATGAGAGAACTTGGGAAGGTTGAACACCAGACGGGCTGCAGCGTTCTGGATAAGTTGTAGTGGTTTAATGGCACAGGAAGGGAGCCCAGCCAACAGCGAGTTGCAGTAATCCAGACGGGAGATGACAAGTGCCTGGATTAGGACCTGTGCCGCTTTCTGTGTAAGGTAGGGTCATACTCTGCAAATGTTGTAGAGCATGAACCTACAGGATCGGGTCACCGCTTTGATGTTAGCGGAGAACGACAGGGTGTTGTCCAGGGTCACGCCAAGGTTCTTTGCACTCTGGGAGGAGGACACAATGGAGTTGTCAACCGTGATGGCGAGATCATGGAGCGGGCAGTCCTTCCCCGGGAGGAAGAGCAGCTCCGTCTTGCCGAGGAGTTCAGCTTGAGGTGGTGATCCGACATCCACACTGATATGTCTGCCAGACATGCAGAGATGCGATTCGCCACCTGGTTATCAGAAGAAAATTAATTGTGTGTCGTCTGCGTAGCAATCTTTGAGTCAACTACTCACCACATGTTATGCACTGCAGTGCTAGCTAGCTGTATCTTATGCTTTCAGTACTATATTAATTATCTGATCCTTTGATTGGATGAACAACATGTCAGTTCAACCTATCAGAGCTCTTGCAGCATGGAGGATGTCCTCCGGAAGTTGTCATAATTACTGTGTAAATCTATAGAAGGGGGGTGAGAACCATGAGCCTCCCTAGGTTTTGTTTTGAAGTCAATGTACTCAGAGGAGGACGGAAGCTAGCTGTCCTCCGGCTACACCATGGTGCTACCCTACAGAGTGCTGTTGAGGCTACTATAGACCTTCATTGCAAAATAGTGTGTTTTAATCAATTTATATTTTTATGAAATTCACTGAGGAGGATGGTCCTCCCCTTCCTGCTCTGAGGAGCCTCCACTGATTGTTTTAGTGCTGAAGATAATGAATATGAGGTTCCATAGTGGTTAAGTGCCTCTTCAAGAACCTAATAAAGATTCAAATACACTCTTTTGTTAGAAAGAATGTTGTTTGTGACTTATAAACACAGAAACTAATTTGTTACTTATAACCCCCATTTCTTGAGGGTAGATAGGATAGTTTCCTACAAAGAAATTAACTTCGCATTGGATTTTGTATTGGAATATGCCACTTACTGTAGATCTAAAGAAAATGTAATACTAACAGAGGAAATGAACATGCATTATATAAATCTTTACGTTTAAATGTTCATGTTATTTATCCACTCACCATCGTTTAGTAACTTCACTTATTTTCTTTGTTTAGACACATACTAGTATTACAACATTTGAGGGATTAAGCCTATAGAACATCTCACAATAGGAGGGTTTGAAGCCAACAAAACCGAAAAAGACAGAGAGTTTATTATGCTGACCCCATAGCAATGAATGGTGTAAATACGCAACGTATAAAAGGTCGACTGCAACACTAAATGAACACAAACATCCCCATGGGAGACAGTTTGTAATGGCTCTAAATACAACATGTAGATTAGAAAGATAATGGATACAAACAACAGTTCAATTGTAATACATTTACATTTACATTTTAGTCATTTAGCAGATGCTCTTATCCAGAGCGACTTACAGTTAGTGAGAGTGCATACATTATTTTTTATTTTTCATACTGGCCCTGGGGAAACGAACCCACAACCCTGGCATTGCAAACGCCATGCTTCTACCAACTGAGCTACATCCCTGCCGGCCATTCCCTCCCTACCCTGGACAACACTGGGCCAATTGTGCGCCGCCCATGGGTCTCCCGGTCGCGGCCGGCCATGACAGAGCTACGACAGAAGTTAGAAAAGTATTGGATCTGCATACAGCATGATCTTACCTGACAAAGTTGTCATCTCTGCAGGGGAAAACAGTGATAGAGCAGATGTTTTGGTCAGTGTTTGCTTGACTTCTGACACAGATCTGCAAGGGCTGTTGTTTACTTTACCTCTCTGATCCAGATCTGCAAGGGCTGTTGTTTACTTGAGTTCTGACCCAGACCTGCAAGGGCTGTTGTTTACTTGACCTCTGACCCAGATCTGCAAGGGCTGTTGTTTACTTGACCTCTGACCCAGATCTGCAAGGGCTGTTGTTTACTTGACCTCTGACCCAGATCTGCAAGGGCTGTTGTTTACTTGACTGACCCAGACCTGCAAGAGCTGTTGTTTACTTGACTGACCCAGATCTGCAAGGGCTGTTGTTTACTTGAGTTCTGACCCAGATCTGCAAGGGCTGTTGTTTACTTGACCTCTGACCCAGATCTGCAAGGGCTGTTGTTTACTTTACCTCTGACCCAGATCTGCAAGGGCTGTTGTTTACTTGACCACTGACCCAGACCTGCAAGGGCTGTTGATTGGCCAACACCAGCTACTGCTTACCTAACCGGCCTTGCAGTGGCATTCCCTCACGTATGTACAAATGCTTCAACTATTTTGATACCTCTATTTGCTGAGTTTAACATTTCACATAGCAGGGACACCATTTAAAGCAGAATTGTGGGTAGTATGGCCATCGCATGAGATGCATAAAAAATATGATTACAGAAACATATTAAATTAGAGCAGGGCTGTTCAATTTTGGTTTTATGAAAACGTCACAATGTAGAGGACCTGAGGAAGTAACACAAGGCACATTGAATATATAAACATTTTTAATGACTTGACATTGGATAAATGACTCAATTATATGTTTTACAGTGTTTTTATGTTAAATCCATGCCATCAAATTTTTCCTTCAAATCAAATCAAATCAAAGTGTATTTGCCACATGCGCCGAATACAACAGGTGTAGACATTACCGTGAAATGCTTACTTACAGCCCTTAACCAACAATGCAATTATTTTTTTATAAAAAAGTAAAATAAAACAACAACAACAAAAAAGTGTTGAGAAAAAAAGAGCAGAAGTCAAATTAAATAACAGTAGGGAGGCTATATACAGGGGGGTACCGGTGCAGAGTCAATGTGCGGGGGCACAGGCTAGTTGAGGTAATATGTACATGTGGGTAGAGTTAAAGTGACTATGCATAAATAATTAACAGAGTAGCAGCAGCGTAAAAAGATGGGGTGGGGGGGGGGGCAGTGCAAATAGTCTGGGTAGCCATGATTAGCTGTTCAGGAGTCTTATGGCTTGGGGGTAGAAGCTGTTGAGAAGCCTTTTTTAGACCTAGACTTGGCGCTCCGGTACCACTTGCCGTGCGGTAGCAGAGAGAACAGTCTATGACTAAGGTGGCTGGAGTCTTTGAGAATTTTGAGGGCCTTCCTCTGACACCGCCTAGTATAGAGGTCCTGGATGGCATGAAGCTTGGCCCTAGTGATGTACTGGGCCGTACGCACTACGCTCTGTAGTGCCTTGCGGTCGGAGGCCGAGCAGTTGCCATACCAGGCGGTGATGCAACCAGTCAGGATGCTCTCGATGGTGCAGCTGTATAACTTTTTGAGGATCTGAGGACCCATGCCAAATCTTTTCAGTCTCCTGAGGGGGAATAGGCTTTGTCGTGCCCTCTTCACGACTGTCTTGGTGTGTTTGGACCATGATAGTTAATTGGTGATGTGGACACCAAGGAACTTGAAGCTCTCAACCTGTTCCACAACAGCCCCGTGGCCGATGAGAATGGGGGGTGTGCTCAGTCCTCTTTTTTTCCCTGTAGTCCACAATCATCTCCTTTGTCTTGGTCACATTGAGGGAGAGGTTGTTATCCCTATAGGCTGTCTCATCGTTGTCGGTGATCAGGCCTACCACTGTTGTGTTGTCCGAAAACTTGATGGTGTTGGAGTCGTGCCTGGTCATGCAGTCATGGGTGAACAGGCAGTACAGGAGTGGACCCCTGAGGGGCCCCCGTGTTGAGGATCAGTGTGGCAGATGTGTTGTTACCTACCCTTACCTGACGGGGGGCGGCCCGTCAGGAAGTCCAGGATCCAGTTGCAGAGGGAGATGTTTAGTCCGGGGTCCTTAACTTAGTGATGAGCTTTGAGGGCACTATGGTGTTGAACGCTGAGCTGTAGTCAATGAATAGCATTCTCACGTAGGTGTTCCTTTTGTCCAGGTGGGAAAGGGAGTGTGGAGTGCAATAGAGATTGCTTGAAACATGTTGGTATTACAGACTCAGTCAGGGACAGGTTGAAAATGTTATTGAAGACACTTGCCAGTTGGTCAGCGCATGCTCAGAGTACACGTCCTGGTAATCCGTCTGGCCCTGCGGCCTTGTGAATGTTGACCTGTTTAAAGGTCTTACTCACATCGGCTATGGAGAGCGTGATCACACAGTCGTCTGGAACAGCTGATGCTCTCATGCATGCTTCAGTGTTGCTTGCCTCGAGCGAGCATAGAAGTGATTTAGCTCGTCTGGTAGGCTTGTGTCACTGGGCAGCTCGCGGCTGTGCTTCTCTTTGTAGTCTGTAATAGGTTGCAAGCCCTGCCACATCCGACGAAAGCGCCGGTGTAGTACGTTCAATCTTAGTCCTGTATTGACGCTTTGCCTGTTTGATGGTTCGTCGGAGGGCATAGGGGGATTTCTTATAAGTGTCCGGGTTAGAGTCCTGCTCCTTAAAAGAGGCAGCTCTACCCTTTAGCTCAGTGCGGATGTTGCCTGTAATCCATGGCTTCTGGTTGGGGTATGTACGTACGGTCACTGTGGGGGATGACGTCATCGATGCACTTATTCAATGCCATTGGAAAATTCCCCGGAACATATTCAAGTCTGTGTTAGCAAAACAGTCCTGTAGCTTAGCTTCTGCGTCATCTGACCACTTCTTTATTGACCGAGTCACTGGTGCTTCCTGCTTTAGTTTTTGCTTGTAAGCAGGAATCAGGAGGATAGAGTTATGGTCAGATTTGCCAAATGGAGGGCGAGGGAGAGCTTTGTATGCGTCTCTGTGTGTGGAGTAAAGGTGGTCTAGAGTTTTTTTCCCTCTGGTTGCACATTTAACATGCTGGTAGAAATTAGGTAGAACGGATTTAAGTTTCACAGAGCCAAGACGAAGATTGGTGACATGGAGTGATTTCCATTTCTAAAAGTTCAATAAAGAACTCCCCCAAAATGTACTGTGTACTTTGTTTTCTATAAAATGTGTTGGGGTACATGCAGGAAAACATAATTTCCACTACTATAATGTTTTAACCTGGATTGGTACACAAAACTGGACACATGTATTACTCAGATTGGTCTGCCATTTCTATACCAGCTTACTCAGTTTAATTTCTTCACATAGAAATAGAATTGTGTATCCCAATCAAACCACAATCTAGTCTAAAACAACATAGTTCTAATCATCAAGAGATGATCACTCATCTACAATACATTTTATGATTACAATCATCCTAACATAAGAAGCCTTTCTTGAAAAGGAAAAAATACTTACTTTGTTGACCACCAAAGACAAAAATACATTGCAGTGTTCACAGCATTCTCCCGAAAAAAAAACACTGACGTGTTAAAAGTCAAAACATTTACATGACAATACTGCAGTTTGTCCATGGATTATAAAAGAGAGCACATCCCGATCCGTGCTGAGTGCCAGTGAGACCAAAGTTGACCTTCACAATGGGAAAGGTAAGGCTGTTTTTTATGCTATGCATATGTGGTGCCCCTGCATTCCTCCATAGATTATTCAATATTATTATAATGAATGAATGATTATTCAAAATCAATAAAAGGGGATGAGATTAATGAAAGGTAATGTGTGCCTCTTATCAGGAATTTTTGTCTGTACAATAATTCTAAATAATTCTAAATCTTGGGGCTCACTGCTGGGGAAGATATCTGGTGTTACACTAAAAAAACACCTAAACTGATCTGTTTTTAGATAATTTTCTATGAAGACAGGAACTTCCAGGGTCACTCTTATGAGTGCGGTGGAGAATGCTCTGACCTCCATGCCCACTTCAGCCGCTGCAACTCCATCAGGGTGGAGAGCGGCAACTGGATGGTGTACGAGAGGCCCAGCTACATGGGCTATCAGTACTTCCTGAAGGAAGGCGAGTTCTCCGACTACCAGCGTTGGATGGGCTTCAATGACTGTGTCAGGTCCTGCCGTATGATCCCCCAGGTAAGCGACAGATTAAGGAAGAGGTTAAAGAGATACCGTTAACTCTGAAGTATTGGAGGGACTCTAAAGTATTACAGGGCCTTTTGGGCCTTTGTAGTTTGATCCCATGAAATCAACTGCTGGACTCTGAGCAGCGGAGGCTGGTGGAGGGAGAAATGGGGAGGACAGGCTCATTATCCTCCCCATTTCTCCCTCCACCAGCCTCCACTGACTCTGTTGGACGTATTCTACTGCTAAATAGTACGAATGTTTTCTGAGCTAGGCTAGACATGATTGTCATCCCAATAACGTTCCTCTCTGTCTCCACAGCATCAAGGATCTCACCGTATGAGAATCTTCGAGCGCTCTGAGTTCAGAGGACAGATGATGGAATTGACGGACGACTGCCCCAACCTCTACGAGCGCTTCCATTACAACGATATCTACTCCTGCAACCTGATGGAGGGCTCCTGGCTCTTCATGAGCACCCCAACTACAGGGGGCGCCAGTACCTGCTGACCCCTGGAGAGTACAGGAGATACAATGAGTGGGGGAAGCATGAGCGCCAGGGTGGGCTCCATCAGACGTATTACTATGTAAGAAGCTGAATGTACGACTGTTGAATGAATGACCGTGGGAAATCATGTTGAAATAAATCCATCCACACTAGCCGCCTTTTTTCTCTCCTGCCTTTGTATTTTAAACCCCAGAGGACATAATGAATATGCAAATGTATCTGTTAGGTTGGTTGAACTTTAAAAAGTTTTTACCATGAATTAACACCCATATTACCATGGTTTAAACGGAGTGAAACTGTGGAGTGAAACAACACCAATCGACCTAGAATAGATTGCTACCCTAAATACCTCACATCAAATGCTTGTATTTATTGGTTGCCATCTTTTGTGTACGAGAGCACCATTCACACGAATACAGGCTGTTTGCGACAATCTGAGAATTATATGACGTGAAGACCCTACATATTTTGCTTTGCACTCACATTTGTGTAATGTGTTACAGATGTAGGATCTTAATTTGATCACCCTGTTTCAGGAGAACTTTCCTGCAACGCAGAAAATTTCAAACTTGTAGTGTAGTTAAGGTTTCAAAAAGGCTTCTGAAGTTTGTCATTTCCACTTTGAAATTACGAAAAATTTATCAACTCCTACAAAAATGTTAATTAATTATAATCCACATGATAATTCACATTTCCTGTTGCTGCAGGATTATTTTCCTGCTGTACCAAACTGGCTCAAGTTAAGATCCTACATCTGTACTCAGCAGAATTTGCTAATATTTTCATTCTTGATACAATAGGGAAACGTCTGGGCAACTCATAGTCAGCACTATTGATTGAAGAACTTGAGTTACAGAAAGGGAATTGATTATGTTGCAACATTGCAACATGAAAATATGCATCTGATAATGTTTACATTGTATTTATGAACCGTCTTCCATGTTGTAATGGCTGGAATGAAATCAATGGAATGGTCCCAAACACATGGAAACAATGTGTTTAACTCCGTTCCATTGATTCCATTCCAGCCATTATAATGAGCCTGTCCTCCTATAGCTCCTCCTACCAGCCTCCTCTACCATGCATATGTGTAGATTTATTGTTATACAATGCCATTAAAGAGCATGATACTGTAATACTCAATATTGAATACAAATCACTCTGTGTTCTGTGGATGAATCTAGATGCCCCTGTTCACCGTTTGACAGAAAGAGACACATAATGTTTGGTTGAACATGCAGATTTATTGAGAACTTTTAGTTGTTGGACTCAGTGATTCTTCTGAGGGATCCGATCCTGGGGCTCAGGCCACCCCAGTCGCTGGGTCTGCGGTACTCACCAGGCTTCAGGTAGTACTGTCTGCCCTTATAGTTGGGCTGGTCGTACATGAGCCAATGGCCGTCCATCACGTTGCAGGAGTTGATGTCGGACATGCGGAAGCGGTCCTGGACATTGGGACAGTCGTCGTTCAGCTCCTGCATCTGGCCACTCATGTCGGGGCGATCGTACAACCTCATCCTGTAGGAGCCGCGGTGCTACAGGACAAGGACATTTAGATGAAAGGGGTTTTTAGATTAAAATGATGGTCAATCATTAACGAGACAATATAGCAAAAGGAAGTAGGGCCCAAAACTGAGCCTTGAGGAACACCTTTACCAAGTTCAAGAAGTTTTAATTGATGCTCTTCTATAAAAACACATTGCAATGTGAGCGTAGCCCTGTGTTTGAGACATCTACACTGGGTTTACCATGGGGATCATGCGGCAGGACCTGATACAGTCATTGATGCCAATCATGCGCTGGTTGTCATTGTATTCTCCCCTCCTCAGGAAGTACTGGTGGCCAGTGTAGTTGGGCCTCGTAGACCATGAACATGCCACTCTCCACCTTGATGGAGTTGCAGCGGTTGAAGTAGGAGTGCAGGTCGGCACAGTCGCTCATGCACTCATGGTGCCGACCCTGGAAGTTCCTGTCCTCATAGAAGATGATCTGCAAAGGGGAGTGTAGACATTTTAAAGCATAATTTGGTCATTGTTTAAAAAAAAGTTTTTTTATCATACATCTACTGATATATTTTTTCCATTTCGTAATCATTATATGGTGGATAAAAGTAAATGTTTGGTGTTTTTTCCCGTTATACTATAAAACTGCCTTATAGTAATATGAATGCAAGTGGATGTCTGGCTTACCTTTCCCATTGTCATGGTTGTGTGTGGGGCAGATAGACACTCAATGGTCACTCTCTCTGTGCCTCTGTCCTTTTTATAAAAGCAGCTGTGTGATTGCGCAGCATAAAGTATTGTCATTCAAATAATGATCTGGAGTTAGCACACAAATCTGTTTATATATAGCCATGCCTTACTGTGTGATGAGTTATTGTTGTTGGCCAGTTTTCACATGTTCATCACTATTGACAGAAAACACTACTGTATACTGGAGACCCGGGGCATGGCTGGGCTTAGCATCAGCAAAACAAATCAATGAGACATTTAGCATATCATTGTCATTCACCAACACGGTCCGTTTCAATTGTGTCCTTTTATGCACAATTATGCATATGTATCAGCATATAAAATGCCCTTCTTGGATTGAATCCGTGAGACTTTCAAGTGAGCCACAGAATATGTTTCTTATTTCTAGATGTAGGGATGCACTCTGAAAACGCTGATGTTACCGTAATTATGTAATGAACGGTTGTTTGGCCCCGTTGTTATTTTCTATACTTAAAGATCTGTGTTCTGTGGGCAAACAAAATCTCTGGCCATATGAATATGCATATATGTAATCATATATCATGTTTACATACATAATGGCCAACAATATTGCCATGATGTCATTAGTAAGAAAAAAAGAAGTAAAAAACTGTGGTAATTCACTTTGAGAGGAAATACTTAATTTTCAAACTGATCCGGAATTTAAAATAAAAGTCAATGTTATACCGCATGTCAGTGAACGCTTACGTGATGAGTAACCTTGTCGGAGACCTGAAGACTTGCGTTAGCTCCACAAACTAAAGCCTAGGCTTTAGCTCAGTGGGCAAACACATTCTTGTGGTGCGCAGGGGACCCAGATATGAATGCCAGTCAGTCACAGAGGCAGCATCATGTCAGTATTATGTAATTGAGAAAGTTAACAATAGCACTACCTAAGCATCTAGGAAAAACCATCAGGGACATTAGGATTACTGATACCAATTTATTGTGTGAAAAAAGGCGTACAGGAGACACTTGATCAGGATTGGTTTGTCATTGAAGGTCCTTTTCTTAATAGGTCCTTTTCATTAGAAGTCCATGAGATGCTTGATGGAACCGATCCTGGGGCTCATGCCTCCCCAGTCGCTGTATCTACGATCCTGGCCGGTCCTCAGGTAGTACTGCTGCCCCTTTAGTTGGGTTGGTCGTACATAATTCAGTGGCCATCCATCACGTTGCAGGAGTTGAAGTCGGACATGCAGAAGCGGTCCATGCAGTTGGGGCAGTCGTCATCCAGCTCCGTCATCTGGCCGGCCATGTCATGGTGTTCGTACATTCTGAAGCTGACACGGTGCTGTGAGGAATGACAGAGTCACGTCACTCAACCCAATTTCTACATGTCATCAACATAGCCAGAATAAATGCAGCTTGTTGAGTGATGATCAACACATTATTTAACTAGATGTAGATTAGAACCTACAATTGTCAGATAGGTAATTTACACAAATAGTGAACTATAATGGCCCAGGACAAGAACCCTGTGATACTCCAGTACCGTTTTATAGAATTACCAATACATAGCACAAGATTACCGGTGTACAGGCCTACTCATGTTCTGGTATCAAACTCCATACCATGGGGATCATGCGGCAGGACCTGACACAGTCGTTCATGCCCATCATACGCTGGTAGTCGGAGTACTCTCCCCTCCTCAGGAAGTACTGGTGGCCCATGTAGTTGGGACGATCGTAGATCATGAAGCAGCCGCTCTCCACTCTGATGTACTGGCAGCGGTTGAAGTAGGAGTGCAGGTCAGCACAGTCGCCCATGCATAACCGTGGGAAGTAGGGGTGCTGAGGGTTCTGCAGCACACCCTGAAAAATCGGAATAAAAAAATACAAAATACATATACAGTACCTAGACACACCCACTCATTCAAGTTTTTATTTTTTATTTTTCCATTTTCTATTTGTCATTTTTCAAATAGCCACCCTTTGCCTTGATGACAGCTTTGCACACTCTTGGCATTCTCTCAACCAGCTTCACCTGGAATGCTTTTCCAACAGTCTTGAAGGAGTTCCCACATATGCTGAGCACTTATTGGCTGCTTTTCCTTCACTCTGCGGTCCAACTCATCCCAAACCATCTCAATTGGGTTGAGGTCGAGTGATTGTGGAGGCCAGGTCATCTGATGCAGCACTCCATCACTCTCCTACTTGGTCAAATAGCCCTTACACAGCCTGGAGGTGTGTTGGGTCATTGTCCTGTTGAAAAACAAATGATAGTCCCACTAGCGCAAACCAGATGGGATGGCGTATCACTGCATAATGCTGTGGTAGCCATGCTGGTTAAGTGTGCCTTGAATTCTAAATAAATCACAGACAATATCACCAGCAAAGCACCATCACACCTCCTCCTCCATGCTTCACGGTGGGAACCACACATCTGTTCACCTACTCTGCGTCTTACAAAGACACATCATTTGGAACCAGAAATCTCAAATTTGGACTCATCAGACTAAACAACAAATTTCCACCGGTCTAATGTCCATTGCTCGTGTTTCTTGGCTCAAGCAATTCTCTTCTTCTTATTGGTGTCCTTTTGTAGTGGGTTCTTTGAAGCAATTCGACCACAAAGGCCTGATTCACACAGTCTCCTCTGAACAGTTGATGTTGAGATGTGTCTGTTACTTGAACTCCGTGGAGCATTTATTTGTGCTGCAATTTCTGAGGCTGGAAACTCTAATGAACTTATCCTCTGCAGCAGAGGTAACTCTGGGTCTTCCTTTCCTGTGGTGGTCCTCATGAGAGCCAGTTTCATCATAACGCTTGATGGTTTTTGCGACTGCATTTGAAGAAACTTTCAAAGTTCTTGGAATTGTCCGTATTGACTGACCTTCATGTCTTAAAGTAATGATGGACTGTCGTTTCTCTTTGCTTATTTGAGCTGTTCTTGCCATAATATGGACTTGGTCTTTTACCAAATACGGCTATCTTCTGTATACCCACCCTACCTTGTCACAACACAACTGATTGGCTCAAACGCATTAAGAAGGAAATAGATTCCACAAATTAACTTTTAACAAGGCACACCTGTTAATTGAAATGCATTCCAGGTGATTACCTCATGAAGCTGGTTGAGAGAATGCCAAGATTGTGCAAAGCTGTCATCAAGGCAAAGGGGTGGCTATTTGAAGAATCTCAAATATAAAATATATTTTGATTTGTTTAACACTTTTTTGGTTACTACATGATTCCATATGTGTTATTTCATAGTTTTGATGTCTTCACTATTATTCTACAATGTGAAAATAGTAAAAATAAAGAAAAACCCTTTCTCAACAAAACAAAAATAATGTTCGGTACTAGAATTGTTGTTACGTGTCTGACGTGATTGAGAGGATCAAGTCTGTATCAGTGCAGCCCCGCCGCCAAGGGCAACGAGCCTGGTCCACTTCCTCATTCTTTGCTATACCTCTCATGCTGCACAGACGTTAGGGAGTTTTTTCCTAGCCACCGTGCTTTTACATCTGCACTATCTCCACCCGGCACAGCCAGAAGAGGACTGGCCACCCCTCAGAGCCTGGTTCCTCTCTTGGTTTCTTCCTAGGTTCCTGCCTTTCTATGGATTTTTTCCCTAGCCATCGTGCTTTTACATCTGCATTGCTTGCTCTTTGGGGGTTTTTTAGGCTGGGTTTCTGTATAGCACTTTGTGACATCTGCTGATGTAAAAGGGCTTTATAAATACATTTGATTGATTGATTGATTGTTAACACTTGAATAATGCAACATGGAAATGTAGACATTTTGAAACGTTTTTGTTGTTGCGGTATCGTTTTGGTATTTCGATTATCGCAATACTAAACTTGGTATCAGTATCGAAAGTCAAAATTCTGGTATCGCGACAAAACTACATTAATGACATAATCAAGTATTATACTTTTTATGTTACTTTAGTAGTAGGCCTTTTGTACACTGTCTGGTTGAATTCAGATTATTGATATTTGATGTGATCTATTTTTGTACTCTGCAAACAGATATTGTTACAGGTTTTGCTTATACAATATTTTTCTACTCAGAAATGCATATACTGTACACTGAACAAAAATATAAACGCAACATGTAAAGTGTTTCATGAGCTGAACTGAAAAATCCCATTAGTGTTCCGTGTAGCTCAGTTGGTAGAGCATGGCGCTTGCAATGCCAGGGTTGTGGGTTCGTTTCCCACAGGGGGCCAGTATGAAAATGTATGCACTCACTAACTGTAAGTCGCTCTGGATAAGAGCGTCTGCTAAATGACTAAAATTATATGCACAAAAAGCTTATTTAGCTCAAATTTTGTGCACAAATTTGTTAGTGAGCATTTCTCCTTTGCCAAGATAATCCATCCACCTGACAGGTGTGGCATATCAAGAAGCTGATTAAACAGCATGATCATTACACAGATGCACCTTGTGCTGGGGGACAATAAAAGGCCACTTTTTGTCACACAACGCAATGCCACAGATGCGTCAAGTTTTGAGGAGCATGCAATTGGCATGCTGACTGCAGAAATGTCAACCAGAGCTGTTGCCAGAGGATGTAATGTTAATTTCTCTACGCATAAGCTGCCTCCAACTTCATTTTAGAATTTGGCAGTATGTCCAACTGGCCTCACAACGTGTAACCACGCCAGCCCAGGACCTCCACATCCGGCTTCTTCACCTGCTTGA
This sequence comes from Coregonus clupeaformis, assembly GCF_020615455.1. Classification (NCBI taxonomy): domain Eukaryota; kingdom Metazoa; phylum Chordata; class Actinopteri; order Salmoniformes; family Salmonidae; genus Coregonus; species Coregonus clupeaformis. The sequence goes on from NW_025533629.1 coordinate 169,957, forward strand.
GATCATCATCTATTTCTGTCTGTAATAATGGCCTTTGTGGGGAAAAACTCATTCTGATTGGCTGGGCCTAGGCTCCTAGTGGGTGAGTCTATGCCCACCCATGGCTGCACCCCTGCCCAGTCATGTGAAATCCATAGATTAGGGCATATTTAATTTATTTCAATGGAATAGATTTCCTTATATGAACTGTAACTCAGTAAAATTATTGCATGTTGCGTTTATAGTTGTGTTCAGTATACATAACTGGAACATAACAGATCTAACCAGACATAGAAAATGTTAGATTTATTATAGAACAATCTTGTAAGTAACAATATGATTCATACCACAATTACAATATTTTAAATTCTGACAGCACTTTAAGCTAAGTTTGATAGCACTTTTAGGTGGTCCTTAAACATTACTAATAAAAGTGTAATTGTATTGATAAAAGCCATGATGACAATGTAGGCCCATCTATAGCACCTTGAAGTAATTGTAATATATTATTTTATATACTGACATTAACATTTGCTTCTATATACTTTGACTGACAGGGCCTAGTAACCAATAGGATTTATGTTATATGGCATAAGGTGGAAGCTTCCACCAGCAGGTATGAAAAGAGCTTCGGATCTCTGTTTTCTTATTTTACTCCTTTCTAGTTGGGCTTTGTTCTGGGACCTTCCTTTCTAATATGGGCTTTGTTCTGGGACCTTCCTTTCTAATATAGGCTTTGTTCTGGGACCTTCCTTTCTAGTATGAGCTTTGTACTGGGATCTTCCTTTCTAGTATGGGCTTTGTACTGGGATCTTCCTTTCTAGTATGGGCTTTGTTTTGGGACCTTCCTTTCTAGTATGGGCTTTGTTCTGGGACCTTCCTTTCTGTATGGGCTTTGTTCTGGGACCTCCTTTCTAGTATTGGCTTTGTTCTGGGACCTTCCTTTCTAGTGGGCTTTGTTCTGGGACCTTCCTTTCTAGTGGGCTTTGTTCTGGACCTTCCTTTCTAGTGTGGGCTTTGTTCTGGGACCTTCCTTTCTAGTATTGGCTTTGTTCTAGGACCTTCCTTTCTAGTATGGGCTTTGTTTTGGTACCTTCCTTTCTAGTATGGGCTTTGTTCTGGGACCTTCCTTTCTAGTATGGGCTTTGTTCTGGGACCTTCCTTTCCCTAGTATTGGCTTTGTTCTAGGACCTTCCTTTCTAGTATGGGCTTTGTTTTGGTAACTTCCTTTCTAGTATGGGCTTTGTTCTGGGACCTTCCTTTCCTAGTATGGGCTTTGTTCTGGGACCTTCCTTTCTAGTATGGGCTTTGTTCTGGGACCTTCCTTTCTAGTATGGGCTTTGTTCTGGGACCTTGCTTTCCTAGTATGGGCTTTGTTCTGGGACCTTCCTTTCTAGTATGGGCTTTGTTCTGGGACCTTCCTTTCTAGTATGGGCTTTGTTCTGGGACCTTCCTTTCTAGTATGGGCTTTGTTCTGGGACCTTCCTTTCTAGTATGGGCTTTGTTTTGGGACCTTCCTTTCTAGTGGGCTTTGTTTTGGGACCTTCTTCTGGTTGGGAACTTTGCCAACGAGGAGGCAAGTTTCAACTGTGTGCCCTTTTTTGACCCAGTGACTCTGTGTCAAAGAAGCATGAAAGAGTGAGTGAGCTAGAAACTTGATCCTGAACATGGTCTGCTTTGTCATAATTCACCACTTTAATGTTAAATGTGCAACACAGAGAAACACCATTAAACAGCCCATTTCAGGTACATTCTTAAGGTGTATTTCAAATATATATTTACATCCTCTTATGTAGGCCTATTTGCAGTATATTACATTATGATTTATGCCTACTTGAGGATATAACATTTGCCTCTTGCTCAATGTGTTGAGATTTGTCCTCCATTTAAGTTAAAGGCACAAACATAGACCCCAAATATCATAAAGGTCACCAATTAAATCAATCAGTTAATCAGAAACAGTGAAATGGAAATATCAACAGCAAGTTTAATTTAAACAATAGTTTTATTGACTGGTCAGAGTGGAGAAGATGTTGGGCCTAAAGTCGGTGATCCCTACGGAGAAGAGCCAGTGGTGGCGCAGGTGGCGCCCCAGTCACTGAACTTCCTGTACTCGCCGGGCCTCATAAAGCACTGGCGCCCCCTGTAGTTGGTGCTCGTAGAGGGTCCAGTAGCCATCCATGGACGTTGGCGAGTAGATGTCACGGCTGCGGAAGCGGTCCTGGACAGAGTCACAGTCCTCACCGAACTCCATCATCTGTCCCTGGAAGTCTGGCCTCTCGTAGATTCTCATGCGGTAGGGACTGCACTGGCCTGCTCGGACAGAGAGGTCAGGAGAGTTAACACTGTCAAAACACAGGTCACTTGGGGGCATGGGAATCACAGGTAACCAGTACATCTGACATTTTTCAGTGGGCCTTAGGTTAACACATGTAAGTAAAAATGCTAAAGTAGCCAAACACCACATTTGGTGTCAGAAGTGGGATATCGCAATTGGGGGAGGTCGCAGTGTGTTAACAGGCCAGGGTCGTTACAGTCACAAAAGGTAGTTTAGAACATTTCCAGAATGTCTCAGAAATGTCTCTTGAAGGAACCCAAGATGAATCCAGAATGATCTGGATCAGATATTCTTCTGATTAGGTTGGTTCTGGTTAGTGGGAGGCTTTAGTCTGTGGCTAGCCAACATGAAATTGCCTTATGTTATATTAACATGACATACTGTACATGCTAGATCATTAGTCATATGAAACCTCCTAATACAAAGGGACCATGGGATTAACATTTTATGGGCATCCATCCATCCATCCATCCATCCATCCATCCATCCATCCATCCATCCATCCATCATCCACTCTCCTCCTCTGGGTGAGTCGTAGAGTCATTTTGCTTTATTTGACATGCACCTTCAGACCTTTACGTGGTCTGGTTTCTCCCAACCATTCCCATACTCATGTGTTGTGCTTGTAAAACTATGGGCGGGATTCCCGGACACAGATGAAGCCTAGTCGAAGACAAAAATCAATGGAAAATCTCCCTGAAAGTGGTTGTTAGTCCAGGACTGGGCTTCATCTGTGTTAAGCAACCAGCCATAAAACCACCAGTTGAGTGAACAAGTACACACTGATAAATCCCCACAATACATTACTACAATACAGATTGAGGCATGAACAAATAAGACATTAAAACCCATCTCAAAGAGAGCCCCCCTTTCTCACCTCCGGCTACTCACATAAAGAAGGTACGGCAGGAGCGAACAGTGTCGTTGCAGCCCATCCAGCGCTGATACTCTGGGTACTCTCCCTGGTCAGTACATACTGGTAGCCTGCATAGTTGGGCCTCTCGTACAGCACCCAGCAGCCGCTATCTACCTTGACAGAGTTGCAGCGGCTGAAATGGGGGTGCACATCGGGGCAATCCGTGTCGCACTCAGGAGCGCCCTGGAAGTTTTTATCCTCGTAGAAAGTGATCTACACAGCCAGGGCCGGGTTAGGAGGAAAATGTTAACATCAGTTAAGCATTCCCTTTTTCTGTCATTTTACTGCTTTCAAATAAAAATACACTTCCTAATATTTGATATAAACACATTTTCTATGATTTCTATAAATGGCAAATATACCGCCTTCTCTGGCCAACAATTATGTACAAGTAAGTTTGTCTCCTGTTTGTAGGTCTCCTGTTAAAGGCTCTACACTGTTAGCATTCTACAGCTTGTCTACCAGTAAAACAGTGATCAATGTCTTGTCATTACCAAACACACATATGAAACTTACCTCTGGATTATTTTTCTTGGCAGCACTATGGAATTACTGTGTTGAACAATCAACCAGTTTCTTTCCAAATCAACATTAAAATCCATAAAACAACCAGAGACCACGACCCAGACGCTGTATAAAGCCAAATAGTTAGAGAAAAACTGGTCTGCCTTACCTTACTCATGTCTGCACAGTTGTTAGAGCACTCTTCCTCAATGTAATATCCAGGACTGAGGGACACGCGCCTCTTTTATAAACCTCAATCAAAGGTTGCGGATCAGAGGTTTTGTTATTTTAATGAACAGGGATTTGGTGCCATTGCGATGCTGCCAAGTTCTTGATCCTGTCCATACAGATAAAACCCTGATTCATCAATGCAAATGTCCTAGCCCTGCACATTATTCACCCACGTGCCATTGGCCACTGCCCTTTTGATACTGTACGTCTACCAAAATACATGTTATTATCCAGTAATCCACAATAAAGGGACATATGTTTACCGTTTGGAATGCATCATCACAACACTATGGTATAGGACCATCACAACACTACGGTATAGGACCATCACAACACTACGGTATAGGACCATCACAACGGTATAGGACCATCACAACACTATGGTATAGGACCATCCTAGCAGCTACGGATAGGACCATCACAACGGTATAGGATCATCACAACACTATGGTATAGGACCATCTGACAACGCTACGGTATAGGACCATCGCAACACTACGGTATAGGACCATCACAACACTACAGTATAGGACCATCACAACACTATGGTATAGGACCATCACAACACTACTATAGGACCATCACAACGGTATAGGGACCATCACACTATGGTATAGGACCATCCTGGCACCGCTACGGTATAGGACCATCACAACGGTATAGGACCATCACAACGTATAGGACCATCACACAACACTATGGTATAGGACCATCACAACACTACAGATAGGACCATCACATATGGTATAGGACCATCACAACACTATGGTATAGGACCATCACAACACTATGGTATAGGACCATCACAACACTATGGTATAGGACCATCACAACCACTACTGTATAGGACCATCACAACACTATGGTATAGGACCATCAGCAACGGTATGGACCATCCCAACACTATGGTATAGGACCATCAAAACGGTATAGGACCATCACAACACTATGGTATAGGACCATCACAACATTACAGTATAGGACCATCACAACACTATGGTATAGGACCATCACAACACTATGGTATGGGACCATCACAACACCTCGGTATAGGACCATCACAACACTATGGTATAGGACCATCACAAAGCACTATGGTTAGGACCATCACAACGGTATAGGACCATCACAACACTATGGTATAGGACCATCACAGCGGTATAGGACCATCACAACACTATGGTATAGGACCATCACAACATTACAGTATAGGACCATCACAACACTATGGTATAGGACCATCACAACACTATTGTGGTATAGGACCATCACAACACTATGGTATAGGACCATCACAACGCTACGGTATAGGACCATCACAACACTACAGTATAGGACCATCACAACACTACAGTATAGGACCATCACAGCACTATGGTATAGGACCATCACAACGGTATAGGACCATCACAACACTATGGTATAGGACCATCACAACACTACGGTATAGGACCATCACAACACTACGGTATGGACCATCACAACACTACGGTATAGGACCATCACAACACTATGGTATAGGACCATCACAACACTATGGTATAGGACCATCACAACGGTATAGGACCATCACAACACTAGTGGTATAGGACCATCACAACGGTATAGGACCATCACAAGAACCACTATGGTATAGGACCATCACAACACTACAGTATAGGACCATCACAACACTATGGTATGGGACCATCCAACACTACAGTATAGGACATCAGCCAACACTACGGTATAGGACCATCACAACACTACGGTATAGGACCATCACTACGGTATAGGACCATCACAACACTACAGTATAGGACCATCACAACACTACAGTATAGGACCATCACAACACTATGGTATAGGACCATCCTGGCAAGCTACGGTATAGGACCATCCACAACACTATGGTATAGGACCATCACAACACATGGTATAGGACCATCACAACGCTACGGTATGGACCATCACACGCTACGGTGTAGGACCATCACAACACTACGGTTTGGCCATCACAGCGGTATAGGACCATCACAACACTATGGTATAGGACCATCACAACACTATGGTAGAGGACCATCACAACACTATGGTTAGGACCATCACTACGGTATAGGACCATCGCAACACTATGGTATAGGACCATCACAACACTATGGTATAGGACCATCACAACACTACGGTATGGACCATCACAACACTATGGTATAGGACCATCACAACACTCCAGTATAGGAGACCATCTGACAACGCTGGTATAGGACCATCACAACACTATGGTTAGGACCATCTGACAACGCTACGGTATGGGACCATCACAACACTATGGTATAGGACCATCACAACACTATGGTATAGGACCATCACAACACTATGGTATAGGACCATCACAACACTATGGTTAGGACCATCACTACGGTTAGGACCATCACAACACTATGGTATAGGACCATCACAACGCTACGGTATAGGACCATCACAACACTACGGTATAGGACCATCAACACTATGTAGAGTAGGACCATCACAACACTATGGTATAGGACCATCACAACACTATGGTATAGGAACATCACAACACTATGGTATAGGACCATCACAACACTATGGTATAGGACCATCACTACGGTATAGGACCATCACAACACTACGGTATAGGACCATCACAATACTACGGTATAGGACCATCACAACACTATGGTATAGGACCATCACAACACTATGGTATAGGACCATCGACAACGCTACGGTATAGGACCATCACAACACTATGGTATAGGACCATCACAACACTACGGTATAGGACCATCACAACACTACGGTATAGGACCATCACAACACTATGGTATAGGACCATCACAACACTACGGTACAGGACCATCACAACACTACGGTACAGGACCATCACAACACTACGGTATAGGACCATCACAACACTACGGTATAGGACCATCACAACACTATGGTATAGGACCATCACAACACTACGGTACAGGACCATCACAACACCTATGGTATAGGACCATCACAACACTATGGTATAGGACCATCGCAACGGTATAGGACCATCACAAGCACTATGGTATAGGACCATCACAACACTACGGTACTTGACCATCTCACAACGCAACGTATAGGACCATCACAACACTATGGTATAGGACCATCACAACACTATGGTATAGGACCATCCACAACACTACGGTACTTGACCATCACAACGCAACGGATTAGTATGGGACCATCACAACACTATGGTATAGGACCATCACAACACTACGGTACAGGACCATCACAACACTATGGTAGTAGGACCATCACAACACTATGGTATAGGACCATCACAACACTACGGTATAGGACCATCACAACACTACGGTATAGGACCATCACAACACTACTATATTCAAACAGGACTATGTAACATGGAACATTATCATTGAAAGTAAGCTAATGGAGCATCAGTTAATATTCACAAACAGGGTATCCTGTATCCTGTAGGCTACTGCAGCCACAAAAAAAGGCTTATAAGGGTTACGGTATTATTGGGTCTGATGGGGGGAACAATATATTATGGGGAATAGGAGTATATGTTATGGAACAACATATAATGGGTAGACGTATAGGGAACATATAATGCTAATAATATAGCCTCTACTGCATCAGATACTGTCACAGGACTGGTGGTCAGCACTGTAGTCTGTGAATTTAAAAGGACTCGATCCACAGGGGTGGGAGAACTGGGTGTATTCATTACACGGATTTATGAATTAGTCGGATTCCGTTGCAAAACGTTTGGTCTGTGGCAAAACGTTTAGCAATGGAAATCGTTCACTCCAAACGGAAAACGTTTTGCAACGAAAACGAGAGAGTTTCGTTTGGAGAAATTCAGGTAAGTCCCTCCCCGTTTCGTTCGCTCTGTTTGTTTCCTAGAGTAAACGGTAAACCATATACACACACACTAACATTGACAATACCACACACATTCACATACACTACATAACCCGCGCACACACACACACACAGGCTAACACACACTCGCAGCAACGACACAACCAACATACACATCATATGCTGCTGCAGCTCTGTTCTTTATTTTAGTCTCATTATTATCTATCCTGATGCCTAGTCACTTTACCCTGCCTTCATGTACATAACATCGTACCTCTGCATATTGATCTGGTATTGGTACTTCCTGTATATACTGTAGCTCCATTCTTGTGTATTTTATTTTATTCCTCTTGTACTATTTTATTTTTAACTCGGTATCGTTGGGAAGGGCGCTTAAGCAAGCATTCCATGGTAAAGTCTACACCAGTTGTATTCGGCGCATGTGACAAATAGCAATTTGATTTGATATTTGATTTAAACGGTTTCTTTTCCGAAACGTTTTGCAACGGAATCAATTAATGAATACACCCCTGAAGTTCAATCAAATCCGCACTTGCCTTTTTACTGTACAGAAGATAGGCTACTTGCACCGCGAGCCAACACTTCCTCCAGCTTTGGCAACATCCGGATTCCAGTCGAGATGGTCATGCGGAGGGTGCAGCTGTTATGAGGAGGAATCGACCAGGGACTAAAGAAAAGGTACCCGATTTTAGCAACATGGTTTAATTTGATATAGTGTGGCGGTATGCTCAATGCTCTTGTCTTGCATTTTACTTGGGCACATTTGTACCTTTCCTTGACGCCCCGTTTGTCAGCTGTTGGCTTAGTTAACTAGCTAACTTAGCGAGCTACATACAGCCAGCTGGCTAGAGTCAAAGTCAGAAGCTATGAGACATGGGTTGGTAATAGCTATCAAACGGGTGCCTGTTTGTATTGTCAATTGTCTGAAGTTATCTGAAAATCGAATCTACAGTTAGCTAACTATCTAGTAGCGTAGCTACCTAGCCCTTAATCATGACTATCAGTGCTATTACATTACACAAGTCACTGGACGAAGGCGTCTTCTGTAGGTGGGTGTTTTGTTAAGAGCCACGACACTCGGTCTGAACATTAACACGCATCGTTTGCAGTACGATTTTGGAAACGTAAGGACCTTATCTTTCATATCGGCGAGGAAATACTGTTTAAAAAGAAGGTTAAATTGATTCACACCTTTAAAGGTTAGGGGTACCCACATGGCCATATTTCCATGTTACAGCGCTTGTTAAGGTCTCTACCTGTGCTAATTAGCTATCTCGGCGTCTCTGAACACCTGTGTGTAAACTGAAGACAGGCCACAAACATGTTGTCACAAAAAAATACTGTCCATTGCAACTGTGTTAAAACCGGTTGAAGCAGTGGTGGCTGGTGGGAGGAGCTATATGAGGACGGGCTCATTGTAATGGCTGGAACGGAACGGTATCAAACATATGGAAACCACATTTGACTCTGTTCCAGAATTCCATTCCAGCCATTACAATGAGCCCATCCTCTATAGCTCCTCCCACCAGCCGCCACTGGTGTACAGTAAGCATGTATTTTGCATTTGTGAAATTATTTTGATGTGACATGAAAGTAGAGGATTTATGTTTCACGTTTCTAGAACCGTACCGCAATTGAGAATGGATTCACTTTTAGATGGAGTATTTGGTTTTTGCTTCCAGAGCCAATTCGCCCTTTAAACAGAACATGTAAGGTCCTTGGACTATAAGGAATAAAGTTAGGCTTCTTTAGTCCAATATTGGGCAAGTAGCTACCTAGTCATTTACCAGACAGAGAGAAGCTAGCTAGTTAGGTCTTTTTGTCAGCAGAATCAGTGCAGTTAGTTTGCCCTGCTGAGTTTCTTGTGTATGCCCACAGGACTTCTACAACTGGCCCGATGAGTCATTCGAGGAGAGATGGACAGCACACTGGCTGTGCAGCAGGTGAGAGTCAGATGTCTCCATTTTAATGTTTGAAATATCTTACTGTTTGAGTCATTTAAATGAGGAGACACCGTGGTTCATTGGATAAGTCCAATCAGGCATTCGACTAGCTAGTGTTGATCTGTATGGGCAGCTCTCTGTAAGATTACCCAGTATGGATTGAGCAGTTGCATATAGCTAATATATCAGAAAAAAATGTATGGCTATTCTGCCATTTGAGTTGCTAGGTAGGAATGGCTTAGTCGGGTTTTTGTATTTAATACAGTACTGTTTCTATCTAAAGTCTATGTTTGTGGTTCTTCTCAGTACATCCAACAGAACATCCGTACAGACTGCTCCAACATGGACAAGATCCTGGAGCCCCCAGAGGGCCAGGGACGAAGGTGTCTGGAAGTACGAACACCTCAGGTGTAGCAGACGTTTACCACTTAGAAGAAAGTCATGTAGCCATCCAAAATGTGTACTGGTGGTGAAAACAAATCCTTCTTTTAACATTTAGTCCTGTCTCTTGTTCTCCGTTTTAGGCAGTTCTGTTTGGAGCTGAATGGACTTGCTGTGAAACTACAGGTATGACCTTACAATTGACCACATAGCTCTTCAGGAAGATCATGTTCAACATCCATTCTTCTCACACTGTGTTTGTTGGAGTGGTAACTTCTGTGAAGTCTGTTACTAACATGTACTCTGTCTTCCCACAGGAGAATGCCACCCAGACACATGCACCCAGATGGCGGCAACAGAGCAGTGGATCTTCCTCTGTGCTGCACACAAGACTCCCAAAGAGGTAATGTCCACTCTGCCCACAGCATTTGTAGAGGTGGATCCCTCATCCAGTTCTTAACCCCTTTCCCCTGGTATAAGAATATAATAATAATATATACCATTTAGCAGACACTTTTTATCCAAAGCGACTTAGTCATGTATACATTTTTTTCGTTTTCAAGTAAGCATTTTGTTGGACTGTGTATACCATGTGTATCCTGTACATATGACAAATAGACAAACTTGTAACTTGGGTGGCCCCATGGGAATCCAACCCACGACCCTTGGCGTTGCAAGCACCATGCTCACCACTGAGCCTCACAGGACTACAAGATAGTCACATTCACCATGCCAGAACTAATAACAACATTATACTACATTATTGTATCATGGCTGGTACTCAAGCCTGTTGTTCTGTTTGCAGTGTCCAGCCATCGACTACACCAGACACACCCTGGCCGGAGCCGCCTGCCTCCTCAACAGTAACAAGTACTTCCTAAGGCAGGTAACAACTGTTTACTATGTTCCTATGTCTCCTGTGACATTTCACTTTCTCATTAACCCCCAGCACCCTTCGCACAGAAATCAGAAGAATTTGTTATCGGACAACGTTTCATCCAAATGTTCATTCGCATCAGACTGATTTTATGCACCTACCTACATTTGCTGTAAGCGTTGTAATAAAGTTGCAGTCTATAGACTGTAATCTGATTTGGTCTCTGTTCTATGGTAGAGTGAGCATCAAAGAATCCTCAGTGGAAACTGGGTTCAGTTTGTCGGCGGATCTACAGGATCTTCTCCCATGCTTACTTCACCATCGTCAGATCTTTGACAAGTATGAGGTAAGCAGTGAGATTCCATTTTCTAGGGACTGTCTTTATTCCTGTGAATAGTGTATTGTAATTACACATGTACTTAAAGCACTAACCCTAACCTAGCCCTAAGGCTCAATCTGATCCCGCGCTGTCCAATGTTCCAGCGGTTATGGCGGAGATCGCATTCACGGTTAATGCTGCGTATGTCGCCTCAATGGGAAATTACCTTTACATGTTAAGCGTGCAGGCAATGCGTGATCGATTGAATCCCATCCTAACTGTTACCCCAACAGGTTTCACATAGATTCAGCTGTGATTGTGATGATACTTGACTCTGGTGTATTGATTACATTTCACATTTACATTTTAGTCATTAAGCAGACGCTCTTATCCAGAGCGACTTACAGTTAGTGAGTGCATACATTTTTTTTTTTTCATACTGGTCCCCCGTGGGAAACGAACGCACAACCCTGGCGTTGCAAACGCCATGCTCTACCAACTGAGCTACATGGGACTGTAGCTACCAGGGATAACGTTTCTAAACCCAATGCTAGTTAAACTGTAAAGGTTGTTTAGATTTTCTAAAAACTCAAGCGAATGCTCTTGCCCTCTCCAGAACAGAGACATTCCTGTGCCATCGGTTCACGCGCGTGATGAAGTACAACCTGATGTCCAAGGACAACCTGATTGTACCCATCATGGAGGATGAGACTAACCCTAATGAAGCAGAGGGCGAGGCGACGCCTGAGGACTGGGATTTGAAGAGGATCTGCTACACCCTGCCAAACTATTTCTCTCTCACACACACACACACCCACAACCACACAATACTCCCAAAAGCACACTAAAATCACCAGTTTTTAAGTAGAACATGTTTTTATATTGTATTAACATCCTAATTTAGCTTGTATGTAAGACAGTGTTGTGGTTAAATGACTAACCAAAATACACTGTGGCCAGTTAATTGGGTGCACCCATCTAGTACAGGGTCGGACCCCTCTTTGCCTCAGAACAGCCTGAATTCTTCGGGGCATGGATTCTACAAGGTGTCGGAAACGTTCCACATGGATGTTGGTCCATGCTGAGGCGATGGAATCACGCAGAGCTGCAGATTGGACGGTGGCATTCATGCTACGAACAGCATGGTCCATCTCATCCCAAAAAGATGCTCTGTCTATTGGGTTTGGTCAGCAACATTTACATTTTAGTCATTTAGCAGAGCTCTTATCCAGAGCGACTTACAGTTAGTGAGTGCATACAATGTTCAGATACGCTGTGGCGTTCGATCGTTGCTAAATTGGTATCAAGGGACCTAACGTGTGCCAGGAAAATGTTCCCCACACCAGTACACCACCGCCACCAGCCTGTACCGTTGACAACAGGCAGGTTGGGTAATGCACTCGTGCTGCTTATGCCAAATCCTGGCTCTGCCGATCAGCATGAACCGAGAACCGGGATTCGTCAGACCAGGCAAGGTTTTTCCACTCTCATTGTCCAGTGTTGGTGATCGCGTTCCCGCTTAGTGCTTCTGCTTGGTTTTAGTGGAACCCAGTGTGGTGGCCTGCTGCACAGCCCATCCGTAACAAGGGTCGTGGCGTGTTGTGCGTTCGAGATGCTGTTCTGCACGCCACTGTTGTACTGCGCCGTTATTTGCCTGTTTGTGTCACGCCTGTTAGCTTGCACGATTCTTGCCATTCTCCTTGAACCTCTCATCAACGAGCAGTTTTCACCCACAGTATGCCGACTGGATGTTTTGTTTGTGGCACCATTCGCGGTAAACTCTAGACACTGTTGTGCATGAAAAGCCCAGGAGGCCGGCGTTTCTGGAGATTTTGGATCCGGACGACTTGCACCGACTCATACCACGCTCAGTCACTTTTACATTCTAGCATTCAATCAAACAGTTACTGAATGCCTCGATGCCTGTCTGCCTGCTTTATACGCAAGCCACTGCCACGTGACTCACTGTCTGTAGGAGCTAATCATTTTTCGTGAACAGGGTGGTGTACCTAATAAACTGGCCAGTGTGTGACACCCTTGGCTAGTTACCTTATCATGTGCTTTCTGTTTGGTCCTTCGACGGCGTTTCAAGGCAACCAAATTCTTATCTTTTGCCCAATTATGGGCTAAATAATATCTCTGGTTGGTCAAAAGACCAATTGGTAAAAGTTCATAATTGGGCTGTCTGTGTAAACGCAGCCTTTGTTGTGTTCTAGGTGTCAGGAACTCTGGTCTAATGTAGAGCTACAACTTACATTTGACAAGTTAATATAACAGGTATTTAATAAACAGCCTACATTATACAGGTTGATATAACAGGTATTTCATAGTCCAATATGTGACTATACTATAAATAGAACAACGTCAGTCTTCCATCCTAGATTAAGGAAGTGGAAGGACATGATTAATTGAAGCACTATAACAAAAACGGGTTGTAGGGTGAAGTTGCCCCTAGTTGCTTTTACCCCATTAATGGTTGAGGTTAGGATAGGGGAGGGGGAAGCTGATCCTAGATCGGCACCTAGGGAAACTTGAACCTGGAGCCAAAAACGGCAACATTGCCGAGGATAGCCTGTTTACTAGGCCAGAGTCCCTGCATCTTCAACATTAATAAGGACTGCTTTCCTAATAACTTATTGTTTCTATAGAATGGGACTAGGGGTGTTTTATGTTCAAGCCATTTAGGGCAATAGACTATTTTCACAGTATTTATTTAAAAGAAAGGAATTTGAAGTTTTCATTATTTGTGAAAATTACTTAATGACAGCTACTCAGAACTGGCTTAGGTTCTCAAAGCACAAGTATGTCTCATTCCCTTTCTATATTCTTGTCTCATGAATAACTATTACTCAGGCAACACAAAAACTATGTGTTGACTGTGTTGTCATTTTGTCCCTAGTGGATATCCATTCACATTTTCTTATTAAAATAGCAGATATATTTACAATGAAGTGCCTTGTATACCTATTGTACTTTTGTGACCTGTAGTCTTCACATTTTCACAGTAGTGCAATGTTTTCGAACAGGCTTCCATTTCATTAGGTAGGGTTTATTAATAAAGGGTTGTTTCCCTGGGGCTCAATGACACACGGACGTATCCTTCTCAAGGGTTCAAACTTTATTCTTATGAACAAGACAACCCCACTTCTGAACATAAATTCTTAAACATTTCCCCCAATATTCGGAAGAACAAGGCACGATGTAATGTGCAGAAGAACGTCAACGTAAACATCTAAATATAAGCTAGTGTTCAGAACTATACACAACACATTCAACTGACAACATGCACTGATGTTAAAACAAAATCGAATCAAAATCTTAATCATAAAAATGCCATACAAAAAGGGTAGGCGAAGGGGACATGTCTTAACTCCAAAACAATGTGTCATTTTTTTAGCTCTGTACTTTTGGATCAAAGCAGTTAATCTGCTTCTCAAATTGAACAATGGGATTACAGAAGGTGAGAAGACATGGGGAGTGCAATATCCCCAAACTGAACTCATCTAACATGTAACATTGTAATAAAATAGCAAAACATATATGTATGTTTTTAAAAGGCAAGACACATTGAATTGACAATGTGGTGCTATTAAAATATGTAAAGAGTAAAACATGTTTATTAAAATTGAACATTTTGAGAAATTACAGGCATGCTTGGAATACAACAAAATACTTATCCTAAAATGATCTAATTTCAAATCAAACTTTGATTCCGTTTTATTAGTAACTGACAAATCAAATTTACCTAAAGGTTATTTTAGTGTCAAATTAACAGAACATGGGAGCACTTGTTTATGAAATTCTGTCATTTGTTTTCTTCTGGCATTGACTTTCACTATGATCAAAAATTTGAGCAAAACGGCATAACTTTTCAATTGTGAACCGTTGTGGCAAATTCTAGCTGTTTCTACCGATTATTATTTATTTTTACAGGGAAGACCATGAAATTAAAGCGAATAGCATTTCACACAATACAAAATCATACACCTCATAGTACATGCAATCCAGCTATTAAAATAAATCCAAAAATAGGCCTACATTAAATATATGAATGAAATATGTAAAACCTCAACTCTGACACCCATAGCTTATCAGTTATATAATACCATTTATATTTTTAAAAAAATGTTTACAGAATACATACATAACCAATGACGGAGCAGACCGAGAAAGAACAGAGAAACCAAACCGTGTATAACTGAGTGGACCATGTGTGACTCATGACTGAACCGAGGAGATTGAAGTTGATGAAGATGAGGCCAATAATTTACAGGCGGGAAAGAATGGCAAAAAAATAGATTACTTTGTTGATCTTCCAATCTTGAAATGTCCCAGCCATCACACAAAGCCGATGTGAAACCATGTGAATATGTTTGACTGATGTTTTGTCCTTTGTTGTGGTCCCAGTCCTGTGGACAGAGTTCTTTTGATGTTACCCCTCACTTGGGAGGTGGGCACATCGTTTTTAGACTCACAAACACAGCTAAATCTATATGAAAACATGAGGATACATAAAAATGCAAAATGTCCTGTTTGTTTGTTTTCATCCAGTTGGAGAATTATGTAACGATTGACCCTCTAGGGATCTATTTGCCCTCTTCTGTGACAACAGCTTAATTATTTTTCAATCAATTGTCTGACTTTATAAAGACAGTAATCTTGAATATTCTAATACCATTGAGATAAAAACATGCTCAATGGCAGCTTTTATCTCAAAGTAATATTGCAGGAATCTTTGTTACAGACCTTTTTTTTTGCTTTGTGTTAAGAGCTAATTTGAAAAAAGAAAAGTTGTGAGTGGCGATTGGCCTATATAAAGCAGTACCAGGAAATCACAGGAGGCTGCTGAGGGAGAACGGTTCTATAATGTCCGGGAACGGAGCAAATGGAAACCATGTGTTTGATGTATTTGTTACCATTCCACCCATTCCGCTCCAGTCTTAGAACGAGCCTTCTCCCCAAATTAAGGTGCCACTAACATTCCTGGCAAGGAAATACGTTTCCTGTTGCGTCTATACTCTGAATGGTTACATGACAAAGTTTGACACAGATGCCAAAGCAAGAACATTCTTGTTTTACGAAAGATGTTTATCTTAGCTTTGAGATCAATTATGCATTAGGTTAGTTATGAAACAGTTAAACAGTACTGGGAGCTAGTTATCCCCTCCCTGAGTTGTGGAAAAAAACACCAGAGAGAACTATGGACATGTTCACAGTCTGGGAGTGATGGAACGAAGCTTTTACATCATAGCACTTACAGTACTTTTAGAAGCTAAGATAATAGAATATTGAGAATATCACATTAAATTATACTACACAGATAAAAAATTCACATTCAGCGAGCACATAGTTGTCTGGACTGAATCAATATAATGCGGGTGATGGGTTGTGTGTAAGTGTTGGAGGGACAGGTTCATGGAGAGATTGAGAAGCGGGTGGAGAGAGTGAGAAGCGGGTCTTTCTGCCTGAGGAGATGGGAGTTTCATTGGCTGAAAGGAAACGTGGATGACCTCTACTTGACTGGTTCGGTGGTGGGGCGGAGGGGAGTGGTCGCTGGTGATTTGGGCGGTACTTGCGCAGTTGGGCGAAAGTGGGTTGCGGCCGTACCTGGGCTTCAGGCTGACGGGCAGGAGGGGAGTAACTCGCCTCATGACGTGGAACTTATGTTCCTAGATGGGTCACGTAACAGACACAACACATCACAACCCTTCTCCAACAGTCATTCATCACAACAGACCAATAAAGATGAGTATCTAGCATGCATTATCATATGTCATAATAAGTTTATACTGGTATAATAACTGGTACCTTTCCTGGTTCTTGCTTGTATCATCCGGTGTCATCCCCCCTGGACTTTGTGGGTAGTATGATATCGTGTGATTGTAGGCTGGTTACACCATGTGGTCGATGAACTGCTGCTGTGGTAAAAACAAGCAATAACTGAGTATGGATTTATACATCAACTGTCACCTAATGCTAACGCTGCGAAGTAGCATAAGGGGAAATAGTACACTGACTGAGGGAACTACAAAATGGTTGTGTTCAGTAGGGCACACTGTAGCAAAACATTTGAAACAGTCAATAAAAACGTGCCTTTCTTATTACAAAAGTTTTTCCTCTGTTTTGAGCGTTTGAACAGGACCCAGGTTGAGATGTTATCTACCTCTGGGATGGGGGCCTCATGAGGGGCATGGCAGGGCTGGACACAGCCCCGTCGCTGGGCTGCTCCATGGGCTGGTACAGGAGCTCGAGGGCTGCATGTACAACACTGGGCTGGAGGGCACTGGAGACTGACACACACACACCACAGAATTTCGCATGCACACATTAGTTCGCTCTTAGAACGCACCTTGCCTCCGACAAAAACCCACTCACAAACGTAGAGGTCAGAAGAGCAAAGACGCCCATCTCCTTCCCTTTACCTGAGGAGCGTTCCATTTGCAGGTGACTAGGGTGACACTGTGTAGTTGGGCCTGAAGGACACAGTATGGAAACAGATCAGTAGCCAGGAGTACACAAGCTTTCTCCTGGAATAACACCTCGATAGCATTCCATTAAATCTGCACAGCTGACTTGGTTGTCGGTGGCTGAGGTTCCACTATTTACAATGGATTTTTCTTATGGCGCTGTACTGGTATAAGGGATTATAGCCTGGTCCCAGATCTGGCTTTGTGCTGTCTTGCCAGCTCCCTATGATCATAGACATCGTATGTGTTGCCTGTAGAGCACAAACAGATCTGGAATCCAGGCTTGGTCAGCTTTTGAGTTGTAATGGTGGTGGTGAGGCGGTCCAGGACAAGACTTGTCTGACCTGGTAGTGGTGGTAGGCTGGCTGCTTTGTGGTAGATGGGTGGAGGCTGGTGGGTCCGCATGACTGGAAACCAGGTACTGAGTGGGACTACAAGGACACAGATCGGAGGTTAGAGACGCACATGTAATATGGGGACACCAGCCATGTAGAAAGAACATGTATCTTTACGCCGAATGTATATATACATTTTATCAAATGCAATCCATTCTCTACTACCATTTTTTACATTTTAGTCATTTTTAGCGGACGCTCTTATCCAGGGCGACTTACAGTTAGTGACTGCATACATTTTTTTTATTTTCATACTGGCTTTAAAACACTAAAGAAATGACTAAAATATGACTAAAACCCTGTAGTATGTCATGTCTGTTTTTTCTGGATGAAACAATGTCAACAGTCTCTCTATGATTCTCATATGTTGCTCCCTGTATATTCATGATCAGAGTGCTGTACAATTTCATTCACCACGAGGAAAAAAGTGTCATCTGTGAGCACGTGGCTGAGCGAAGGATAGGACTCACAGGCCAGGCTGGTAGGAAGCGGAGGGGCTCATCTCTGGGGTGTGGAAGTAGGCCACTCCGTTGTGTGGTAGGTGTAGGGGTACCCCGTGGGGTGGTGGGGTACATGGTTCCCACAGGGGTGGGCATCATGGTAGGAGTATGGCTGGACACAGAGAAGCTGTTTGCTCAGTGAAGGAGGCACAAGTCAACCACCAGGTTATGGCCTACAAAGGCAAATGTTATCGGCACTCCAATCCCAGGTGACGCTTAGTCCAGCATTTTAAAAGCCAACAAGTGCAAGAGCACATTAGCCCCCACGATCAAGATAAGACAATATATAGTGCAGTGTTAACATTTTCTCGATGCATTATACATTTGTTGCAAAATGCTAATTTCCACAGCATGGGAAACAACCCTGTTCCTGGAGTGCCGTAGGTACTGCAGGATTCTGCTCCAACTAGGCACCACACCTGACCGACTGAGCTAATTGATCAGTTCCAGTGACTGCCTAAATTCAACACACCTGGTCTTCGAGGTCGGTTAAATCAAAAACACGCAGGCACTTCAGGACCAGGGTCGCCTACCTCTGCTCTACGGTGCTCTGCATCACTTGCAGTGCCCTCCCACTTGTTGCTTGCGGACGGCCTGGCGATGTTGAGCCTCTTGTCCCCGGAAGCACAGTCTGTCAGCCTGGGGATGTGGTGGTTGCACCCAGGAAGGGGGTATCAGTACAGATTGAGACAGATAACTTTACACTGAGCATTTACTACCCATGGCTCATGACTTTACTGATGATGGACTGAGCTAGATCTAATGTGAATTAGAGCTGCTGCCCTCCAGAAGGAGATATAAGGTTTTGTATCGTATCGTTTCTTTCCCATTTCTGTACAGTATATTGGCTCCTACACTCTTAGAAAGAAAAGGTGCCATCTAGAACCTAAAGAGGTTCTTCGGCTGTCCTCATATGGGAGCCTGTTGAATAACCCTTGTTGGTTCCAAGTAGAAACATTTTGGATTCCACGTGGAACCCTTTGCACAGAGGGTTCTACATGTAACCCACAATGGTTCCCTGGAACAAAGGTTCTCCTATGGGGACAGCTCGAAACCCTTTAGAACCCTTTTGTCAAAGAGGGTAACACCTTTAGTTACTTACATCATGAAATTCTCTCCGGTATCCTCCTGGGTCCTCAAAGGTAACAAAGCCATATCCGTGGGATGGACACATACACAAGACAATAATACAGTGTCCCTGGATTACATTTCCATTGCTGTAGTTTATTTAATAAACATCATTGCAGGTGTCATCCAGTCTATGTGGGCAGAACATCTACAGTTTAACTAGACTCTCACCCTTTTGACACCCCAGTACGGTCAATCACAATCTTCACCTCCTTCACCGCTCCATGCTGGGAGAAGAAGCGTCTCAGGTGGTTATCATTGGTCCCTACGCACAAAAAGAACACACACACTTGAATTAAGCTGCCCTTTTTATGCTCCCAGTAACATGCAGCAGCACCAAAAAAAGGTCAAGTTAGTCGCAACTACCTAAACAGGAGACCCTATGAAAGTAAAGAAAAGTCGATATTCACCTTGAAATCAATTCCTCCCACAAAGATGCGGTTAGGGATGATGGCTGCCAAAGCGGGGGGCATGGTGAGAGGGGGTGGTATTGTTGTTGGGGTCTTGAGACACTGGAGCAGGAGGAGGAGAAGTGCTGGTCTGGGTGCAGATTGAGATTAGCTTGAAACAGAACAAGAGCATCACTGGATTGGCCATCCTCACCAATGCTGAGAAATTCTGATAATGTAGCAAAAAAGTTAGCTGTTTTACAAAGCAATATTGTTTGATATATTTAAGACAAAGGGTATGTTGTAAGCCTTTGATCTTTCAAAACAAGCTATCTATGCAATTTGTATTGTGGGAACACCTGCACCTTGAAAAGAGGTTGTCTTTGTAGATGCACTTTTGTTTTGTCTAGGGCTCGGAATAACTAGCCAACACTGAGTGACCTTTTGCTTTTTAAAGCCTATATTATGACTCACAGAAATGCATGAGAAACTGCACATTGCTAGGCTAAGGTTTAGGGAGAGAACTTAGCTACTACATTAGCTAGTTAGCTAGCTACTGTAGCTAACAAGAGCAAGCCAACACATTTTCGATCAGGAGAGAAACATGTAAGATCAATCTCCATTCACCAAAAACGAGTTACAATATAACTTACTCTGGTTTAGAATACATTAGCTATATCAAGCGACATATAACTGAACATAAATAACGTCGCTAGTTAACATAGCTTGCTAGCTAGATAAATTAGCTAAACTAAAGACCCTGCTACCTTTATGCACTGCATGCAGGGAAGCTAACGTTAGTGATAGCTAGACAGTTATCGTTAGCGTTCAAGAGTGACATTTTAACTTTCGCTGGCTATATAACGTTAATTTTATAATTGTGGTATTGGCAACCCGACATTGTTACATGTTTCACAATTAAATATACCGACACAATCAAACGCAACACTGATCTGTTTAGCCACTTAGCTAGCTGCCTGATGGTTTTTTATTTATTTTTACAACATATTAATGTTAGCTAACTAGCATACTGGTAGTTAGCAAGATGGCAAGTAGTACGCTCGTGAAAGGTAACTTACAGCTATTTCGTTCTCCATCGTAGACACCGTGCTTGATTAGATATCTTGAACAAGTAAAGTGAAACAAATAATTGATTGAGGTTATATCCAATGTAAATCAGCAAGACAATGGCAACTAAAGTTAAAACAACTTGCAAGAGATGTGAACCCAGCCAGGAACAGCCGACCCTGTATCAGAATCATCAACACCAGTCCCGCTCTAGCTGCAGTATGAACGAAGTAAAAATATCTGGCGCTTACCAAATTGAGCTAGTCGATCCTAAACCACTCATATTCATAGGTGGGCAAGTATTGGTTACATTTATATTGTTACAGTTGTATTTAACAAGAGAAACATGTATCTATAGATTATTGTTAGTTTGTTTCAATGTGCCAAAGGTAGGAAACTTTAGAGCAGTTGCAGGTTAGCTAGCTAGTTTAATTCGGTTTTATTTCCCGCTCTTCGAGCCTCTGCCGCCCTCAACTTGTCAAGATTGCACTTTCCCAGTCCCTAATGACAACGTTGATGGCGGGGAGATAAACCCCATGGATGAAAACCGTTTTTATTGAACAATTTCAGTTAATTCCTACATGAATTTACAAGAAGTGTGCATTAATGAACATGGTAATTATGGTATTATTTAAAATTTGGAACAAATATTCTACAAACAAAACTAGCAAAAATACCAAAACATTTAGGCACATTTACCCAATCGACCTTGTCTGTCATATGGTTGGAACCAGGTTCTTGTCTTGCCTGGTTGCCTTTTATTTTTTTTGTAGCTAATGTTCAACTCCTTGTACTTCATATTCAAATGACTTGGGAGTACAAGGAGTAGAATGTTAGCTAAACAGACTGGCAACCAGGCTACAAGGTTCTGTCTGGCAGAGACCGTTTACACCACATTGATGCAGCACCTGTTGCTGTCTTCAATGCAACCCCCTCCCCTCAGTCTAGCTCTCCCTGAGAGGCCTATTACTATGAACCCTCTTTGATTAGCCATGCACTGTAGTGTGCAGTCCTTTGCTGACCTTTTCACAAGTAGACCTATGGGTAAAAGAAAATGGAAAACTGTTTGAATGTGTCTGTGATGATGTTCAGCATTCTTTTGCTAGGCGTTACATTACATAGGCCTATTGAAAAACGGGCATTGCAAAGCAGTGAATTGATTTTGTGTGCAAGCATCCAATACTGCTATTAGTGCCTAATATGTTGCAGGTGTTGTGCAGTAAGGTGCAAGTGTACAGGTGCTATTATTAGTCGCGATCCCCTGCTCAGACGCTGCATGCATAAACCAATGGTTGCGTGCCATGTCATCGACTATGCAGTTGGGTACCAAAATGCATTTGATGTGGTTAGCTGATACATAAAATACCTCAGCTACTTCTGAGTGGAGGAACACGACCATTGCCATGCCTTGCATTGTCATGTTCCCTAGCATAGCAGAATGTCACACCTGTTCACGCTGCCGGTGCTGGGCTTACCTACCTGGGAGCACTGAGGTCCAGGGAGACAGGTGGGGGAAAAAAGGGATACATTACTCAATCACATCAGGGTGAACCGTGCATTTCTTCATGGTCCTGGGAGAGACAGGGTTTAGTGCGATGAAAGAAAGAGACACTGTGAGAACTTCGTGTCACCAGGCTTGCAATGCCTTTGCTGCACATACCAGGACGGTATCGTTTAACCCCCAGATCTCTCACTCTGTGTTGCTTTGCTTATTGCAGTCCCTCCCTTTTGTTCATTTTTCTCTAGCCCTGACCAATGAAAGAGTTCTGGTATGTACACTCTGTCTTGGCTATACACTGAGTGTACAAAACATTAGGAACACCTTCTCTTTCCATGGCGTAGGTTGACCAGGTGAATCCAGGTGAAAGCTATGATCCTTTATTGATGTCACTTGTTAAATCCACTTCAATCAGTGTAGATGAAGGGGAGGAGACTGGTTAAAGAATGATTTTTAAGCATTGAGACAATTAAGAGATGGATTGTGTAATGTGTGCCATTCAGAGGGTGAATGGGCAAAGACAAAACATTTGAGAGCCTTTGAACGGGGTATGGTAGTAAGTGCCAGTCGCAGCGGTTTGTGTCAAGAACTGCAACGCTGCTGAGTTTGGTCCACCACCCAAAGAATGGTCCACCACCCAACGGACATCCAGCCAACGTGACACAACTGTGGGAAGCATTGTAGTCAATATGGGCCAGCATCCCTGTGGAACGCTTTTTGACACCTTGCCCCGACACCTTGTCCATGCCCTGACAAATTGAGGCTGTTCTGAGGGCAAACTCAATATTAGGGAAGGTGTTCGTAATGTTTGGTATACTCAGTGTATATCCCTCCTGAGCTTGGCCAGTCTTATGACCAGTATGCTATATGATTGCAAACTGGCCATAAGACTGCAGAGTAATATAGGCCTGAATAAATATGTATGCAATATTCAAGATTAGTCACAAGAGGGCAATGTCTCCTCTGGATTTGTGCCGGTTAGGCCAAAACCTAGCCTACCTGTCTACTACAGTATGTCATGAACTGGGTTTGTTTGACATTTCTAATCCAGAGAACTGTAAAGCATGTTGTAGGCCTAGTATGTCGTGAGATGTTTAGAGAACGTTTCAATTGATATCTGTGTTCTATCAGGCAATATGGCTCATAACAGTTTTATCCACCACCAGGATAGCTTCAGGCCTATCGCTGGGAGGGTTAGGCCTATAGGATGTGTCTGTCTGACTCTTAGGCAGGTGGACAGGGTACCTGACAGTCTCAGCTTCTAATACAGTTGAACATATAGTGCAGTATTTCCCTCTAGCACTACACACCTGATTCAAAGGTTTGATGATGAGTTGATTAGTGGAATCAGGTGTGTAGTACTAGGGCAAAAACATGGCCTCCTCAGCCTGACAGGGCAGCATGTGGAAAGGGGTCTGCTTGGTAAACAACAGGTGTAGACTAACAGTGAAATGCTTACTTACGGCCCTTCCCAACAATACAGAGAAAAAAATAATAGAAAGATAATAACAGGAGGAATAAATCCACAATGAGTAGCGATAACTTAGCTATATACACAGGGTACCAGTACCTAGTCCATGTGCAGGGGAACGAGGTAATTCAGGTAGATATGTACATATAGGTAGGGGTAAAGTGACTAGTCAACAGGATAGATAATAAACAGTAGTAGCAGCGTATGTGATGAGTCAAAAGAGAGTGCAAAGTGGGGTCAATGCAGATAGTCCGGGTAGCTATTTGGTTAGCTATTTAATAGTCTTATGGCTTGGGGGTAGAAGCTGTTCAGGGTCCTGTTGGTTCCAGACTTGGTCTGCATCGGTACCGCTTGCCGTGCGGTAGCAGAGCGAACAGTTTATGACTTGTGTGGCTGGAATCTTTGATAATTTTTAGGGCCTTCCTCTGACACCGCCTGGTATAGAGGTCCTGGATGGCAGAGAGCTCAGCTCCAGTAATGTACTGTGCCGTACGCACTACCCTCTGTAGCGCCTTGTGGTCGGATGCCAAGCAGTTGCCATACCAAGCGGGGTTGCAGCCAGTCAAGATGCTCTCAATGGTGCATCTGTAAAACATTTTGAGGATCTGAGTGCCCATGCTAAATCTTTTCAGCCTCCTGAGGTGGAAGAAGGCGTGGCTGTGCCTTCTTCATGACTGTGTTGGTGTGTGTGTGGACCATGTAAATTCCTAAGTGATGTGGACACTGAGGAACTTAAAGCTCTCGACCCGCTCCACAGCCCTGTCGAAGTGGATGGGGGCGTGCTCGGTCCTCCTTTTCCTGTAGTCCACCATCAGCTCCTTTGTCTTGCTGACATCGGTGATCAGGCCTACCACTGTTGTGTCGTCAGTAAACCTAATGATGGTGTTGCAGTCGTCGTGGCCACGCAGTCGTGGGTAAACAGGAAGTACAGGAGGGGACTACACGCACCCCTGAGGGGCCCCTGTGTTGAGGGTCAGCGTGGTAGATGTGTTGTTGCCTACCCTCACCATCTGGATGGCGGCCCGTCAGAAAGACCTGGAGTAATTTGCAGAGGGAGGTGTTCGGTCCCACGGTCCTGAGCTTAGTGATGAGCTTGGGGGCACTATGGTGTTGAACACTGAGCTGTAGTCAATGAACAACATTCTCACATAGGTTTTCCTCTTATCCAGATGGGAGAGGGCATTGTGGAGTTCAATAGAGATTGAATTAGAGTGGGTCCAGGGTGTCTGGGAGGATGGTGTTGATGTGAGTCATGATCAGCTTTTCAAAGCATTTCATGGCTACAGATGTGAGTTAAACGGGGCGATGGTCATTTAGACAGGTTACCTTGGCGTTCCTAGGTATTACAGACAGGGTCAGGTGCTTGAAACATGTAGGTATTACAGACAGCGTCAGGAAGAGGTTGAAAATGTCGGTGAAGACACTTGCCACTCAGGTCATCGCTGCTAGCACAGGCTTAGGCCTGTGTCTGAAGTCACTGTAGTACAAGTGTGGTTAGACCTGCGCTAATTTGTGTGTAAATGTGAACACAAGGATAATACTTTGGAGTTGTTATGAATGGGAATTGTGTAACATGTTAGGTTGTGTTTGGTTAGTTGGTGGGTGGGTGTTTCGGTGGGTTGGTTAGCTGGTTGGTTGTTTGGGAGTTGGTTGGTGGGTTGGTTGGTGGGTTGGTTGGGGGGTTGGTTGCGGGTTGGT
This sequence comes from Coregonus clupeaformis, assembly GCF_020615455.1. Classification (NCBI taxonomy): domain Eukaryota; kingdom Metazoa; phylum Chordata; class Actinopteri; order Salmoniformes; family Salmonidae; genus Coregonus; species Coregonus clupeaformis. Next base: position 195,953 of record NW_025533629.1, read on the forward strand.
TGGTTGGGGGTTGGTTGGTTGGTGGGTTGGCTGGTTGGTTGGTTGGTTGGGGGTTGGTTGGTGGGTGGGTTGTTGGTTGGTTGCAAGCAACGGATGGCATGTAAAGTAGTCACTTTGTCAATAAGCAAGGGTGCACAACAATATCTTTTTAAATGTAATTTAACGAAGTCGTCTCTAGGTCTGATAAGTGATGTAGCCATGTAGCCCTTTTAACTCAGTCAGGTTAGACATGTAGCCATGTAGCCCCTTTTAACTCAATCAGGTTAGACATGTAGCCATGTAGCGCCTTTTAACTCAGTCAGGTTAGACATGTAGCCATGTAGCCCCTTTTAACTCAGTCCAGGTTAGACATGTAGCCATGTAGCCCCTTTTAACTCAGTCAGGTTAGACATGTAGCCATGTAGCCCCTTTTAACTCAGTCAGGTTAGACATGTAGCCATGTAGCCCCTTTTAACTCAGTCAGGTTAGACATGTAGCCATGTAGCCCCTTTTAACTCAATCAGGTTAGACATGTAGCCATGTAGCCCCTTTTAACTCAATCAGGTTAGACATGTAGCCATGTAGCGCCTTTTAACTCAATCAGGTTAGACATGTAGCCATGTAGCGCCTTTTAACTCAGTCAGATGTGTGCTTTGGAGTGAGGAAAAGGTAGTAAGGTTCCACTCTTCCAGTTCCCAGCACCCTCTTCAGTATTTTAAACTATTAATAAGCTGTGAAAACTATAAAACACTGGCCTACTCAACTTATAACAGAAAGCCACCATCCTAGACGTTGTAGTTTTTCTCCCCTAAGTCAAATTGGGCCAGGTAGTGGGAGTCCCTCTGAGCCGGAGAGAGACAGTGGAGGGGAGAGTGGGTGGGAGGCCAATTAGAACCTCGTTAAAGACGGGGCTGATTCAGGTGGTACAATCAGAGCACTTTGTTAATAAAGCTAGTACATGTAATTTGAGCGCTCTGCCCCACACCACGCCACTCGACGCTGCACTGATCCTCAAAGAGCCACTTTGTCTCTGATTATAGGCCTCGTGCAGCTGTAATTTCTCTCTGCTTGAAGACAGATCACTCTAGTCTTGACAGTCTGTAAATTGCATCTTATTTTTTTCCCAACCTCTCCCTAACCACAACAAAGGGATACGGCATCAATTGTACCAAGAGTTTCCACCAGAGCACGAGGCAGCAAATCGCCTGCTCCATTACCTGTAATGCATTGACCAATCCGAGGGGGCGGTATATTGAAAAGTTTTCACTTCCAAACTTTCCCCTCCCTGTGTGGGCTGTTACTGTTACACATATGCTGGTTGGTCGAATTCGTTTTTATGTCTCTGCTTTTTTCCTGTATTGAATTGTCTGTCTTTTATACGTTGTCTGTACTTTACAGTGACCTTAAACTGAAAATGAGTGTTTTATAGTGAACTAGGCCTATGTGCCAGACATGAGGACGAAGCAGACTTGCCTAAGGATGAGCTGGTTAGGTTGAAACTAGGGGTGTAACGTTTTGTTTTAACAACGATTCGATTTGTATCACGATTCAGTGGTTGTCGATACGATTCAAGGACGATATTGGTTCATTTTAGAACGATACGATCCGAAAGCGATTCAGTGACTTGAAATCGATTCAGTAACCTTTTAGCCAAAAATTCAACCAGTGTGACTGAAATAAATACCTGGATACTGGACAGTGCAGGTGAAGTTTCCTAGATTCCTGTTTCTTGTAAGGACCGCAATGGTGGCTTGATAATTTCTCGCTCGTCGGCTTCTCCTCTGTCGTCCGCCATGCTATGTTTTGTTGTCTTTGCGCCTTTGCGCTGCTGCTGGCACGGGCAATGACGTCACGGATAGGCAGACTGAATCGAGTAATGTTTAAAGCCTTTATCATTAAAAGTGCTAAGAAAAAACATCCATATAAAGTCTGACGTGCTTAAATCCAATGGGTTATTTCTAGTATCGATACAATCGATTTATTACATTTTAAAACGATGTTAGATTGATATATGTTGTCCAAAAGGCCAACTCGCCGAGCACAGATCGATGTAGTTGGATCATAGGAATATAAATCGATACATCGATGTAGTAGATGGATCGTTACACCCCTAGTTGAAACGTTATTCCATTTACACCCTTTCTCTGTCCAATTTAGATTTTGAAAAACCTCTCTCTTGCTCTCTCTATTTTTCTCTCTCTCTCTCTCTCTCTCTGTCTCTGTCTCTGTCTCTGTCTCTGTCTCTGTCTCTGTCTCTGTCTCTGTCTCTGTCTCTCTCTCTCTCGCTCTCTCTCTCTCTCTCTCTCTCTCTCTCTCTCTCTCTCTCTCTCTCTCTCTCTCTCTCTCTCTCTCTCTCTCTCTCTGACATGACCCTCCCCTGGACTAAATAAAACAAATACTAAACCCTCCCCCTGACTGAAACTGAAAAAGCATGACCCTTCCTAATTTTCCTCTGGGTAACAATTGTGTACATTTCAACCACTCCCCTTATGCTACAACACTGCTGCCCTCTGCTTCACAGTTCCTCTTCACTCCCCTTATGCTACAACACTGTTGCCTCTGCTTCACAGTTCCTCTTCACTCCCTTATGCTACAACACTGCTGCCCTCTGCTTCACAGTTCCTCTTCACTCCCTTATGCTACAACACTGCTGCCTCTGCTTCACAGTTCCTCTTCACTCCCTTATGCTACAACACTGCTGCCCTCTGCTTCACAGTTCCTCTTCACTCCCTTATGCTACAACACTGTTGCCTCTGCTTCACAGTTCCTCTTCACTCCCTTATGCTACAACACTGCTGCCCTCTGCTTCACAGTTCCTCTTCACTCCCTTATGCTACAACACTTCTGCCCTCTGCTTCACAGTTCCTCTTCACTCCCCTTATGCTACAACACTGCTGCCCTCTGCCTCACAGTTCCTCTTCACTCCCCTTATGCTACAACACTGCTGCCCTCTGCTTCACAGTTCCTCTTCACTCCCTTATGCTACAACACTGCTGCCCTCTGCTTCACAGTTCCTCTTCACTCCCCTTATGCTACAGCACTGTTGCCTCTGCTTCACAGTTCCTCTTCACTCCCTTATGCTACAACACTGTTGCCTCTGCTTCACAGTTCCTCTTCACTCCCTTATGCTACAACACTGTTGCCTCTGCTTCACAGTTCCTCTTCACTCCCTTATGCTACAACACTGCTGCCCTCTGCTTCACAGTTCCTCTTCACTCCCTTATGCTACAACACTGCTGCCCTCTGCTTCACAGTTCCTCTTCACTCCCTTATGCTACAACACTGTTGCCTCTGCTTCACAGTTCCTCTTCACTCCCTTATGCTACAACACTGCTGCCCTCTGCCTCACAGTTCCTCTTCACTCCCCTTATGCTACAACACTGCTGCCCTCTGCTTCACAGTTCCTCTTCACTCCCTTATGCTACAACACTGCTGCCCTCTGCTTCACAGTTCCTCTTCACTCCCTTATGCTACAGCACTGTTGCCTCTGCTTCACAGTTCCTCTTCACTCCCTTATGCTACAACACTGTTGCCTCTGCTTCACAGTTCCTCTTCACTCCCTTATGCTACAACACTGTTGCCTCTGCTTCACAGTTCCTCTTCACTCCCTTATGCTACAACACTGCTGCCCTCTGCTTCACAGTTCCTCTTCACTCCCTTATGCTACAACACTGCTGCCTCTGCTTCACAGGTCCTCTTTTAATTACTCTTTGTCTTTTATTTGTTCAAATTTGTATATTTGTTAGCTGGAAAATAGGTATATTGTTTCCTCTCTCTCTCTCTCTCTCTCTCTCTCTCTCTCTCTCTCTCTCTCTCTCTCTCTCTCTCTCCCCCCACACACACACACAGACACGCCTTCTCCCTCCATACATGCACACTCTTGCTCATACAGCACTTACCTGCTCCCCACTGTTCACTGAAAGCCTCATAACATTAGCCCCCTCTTCATGGTTCCTGCTTCATTATTTCAACCCCCCATCCCCCCTATTGTCTGCCCTCCCGCTCTACAATATGGACCTCTCAACTGGGGCTACAGTCACTTGTCCACGGCCAGTGGAAGTTAATTGGT